>NC_092153.1:970280-1077780 GCF_045791955.1 Oncorhynchus clarkii lewisi
ATTGGTAATGATCTTGTGGTTCATCTGATCAGTTTAACGGGAAACTGCGGCTTCACGTTTCACAGTAATCGTATAGTGACAAGCATGAATAAGTTTTTAATTGGCGCAGACAGGAATGCAACTGATACCTGCGCCAGAGTTAGTTCCATTAACTCCTATGAAGGGCCCATAGGGAGTATCACACGTAGGCATGTGAGTCATTTAACAGACTCTCTTATACATAGAGACTTACAGTAGGGAGTCATTTAACAGACTCTCTGATCCAGAGAGACTTACAGTAGGGAGTCATTTAACAGTCTCTCTTATCCAGAGAGACTTACAGTAGTGAGTCATTTAACAGACTCTCTTATCTAGAGAGACTTACAGTAGGGAGTCATTTAACAGTCTCTCTTATCCAGAGAGACTTACAGTAGAGAGTCATTTAACATACTCTCTGATCCAGAGAGACTTACAGTAGAGAGTCATTTAACAGTCTCTCTTATCCAGAGACTTGCAGTAGGGAGTCATTTAACAGACTCTCTTATCCAGAGAGACTTACAGTGGTGAGTCATTTAACAGACTATCTGATCCAGTCACTTACAGTAGTGAGTCATTTAACAGACTCTCTTATCCAGAGAGACTTACAGTAGGGAGTCATTTAACAGACTCTCTTATCCAGAGTCACTTACAGCAGTGAGTCATTTAACAGACTCTCTGATCCAGAGACTTACAGTAGGGAGTCATTTAACAGACTCTCTGAATGGAATCAGTTGTTTCCCTGGTTACAATTTGTGTGTTCCAAATGGAATCAGTCGTTTCCCTGGTTACAATGTATGTGTTCCAAATGGAATCAGTTGTTTCCCTGGTTACAATTCGTGTGTTCCAAATGGAATCAGTTGTTTCCCTGGTTACAATTCTGTGTTCCAAATGGAATCAGTTGTTTCCCTGGTTACAATTTGTGTGTTCCAAATGGAATCAGTTGTTTCCCTGGTTACAATTGTGTGTTCCAAATGGAATCAGTTGTTTCCCTGGTTACAATTGTGTGTTCCAAATGGAATCAGTTGTTTCCCTGGTTACAATTTGTGTGTTCCAAATGGAATCAGTTGTTTCCCTGGTTACAATGTATGTGTTCCAAATGGAATCAGTTGTTTCCCTGGTTACAATGTATATGTTCCAAATGGAATCAGTTGTTTCCCTGGTTACAATGTATGTGTTCCAAATGGAATCAGTTGTTTCCCTGGTTACAATGTATGTGTTCCAAATAGAATCAGTTGTTTCCCTGGTTACAATGTATGTGTTCCAAATGGAATCAGTTGTTTCCCTGGTTACAATGTATGTGTTCCAAATGGAATCAGTTGTTTCCCTGGTTACAATGTATGTGTTCCAAATGGAATCAGTTGTTTCCCTGGTTACAATGTATGTGTTCCAAATGGAATCAGTTGTTTCCCTGGTTACAATGTATGTGTTCCAAATGGAATCAGTTGTTTCCCTGGTTACAATGTATGTGTTCCAAATGGAATCAGTTGTTTCCCTGGTTACAATGTATGTGTTCCAAATGGAATCAGTTGTTTCCCTGCTTACAATGAATGTGTTCCAAATGGAATCAGTTGTTTCCCTGGTTACAATGTATGTGTTCCAAATGGAATCAGTTGTTTCCCTGGTTACAATGTATGTGTTCCAAATGGAATCAGTTGTTTCCCTGGTTACAATGTATGTGTTCCAAATGGAATCAGTTGTTTCCCTGGTTACAATGTATATGTTCCAAATGGAATCAGTTGTTTCCCTGGTTACAATGTATGTGTTCCAAATGGAATCAGTTGTTTCCCTGGTTACAATGTATGTGTTCCAAATGGAATCAGTTATTTCCCTGGTTACAATGTATATGTTCCAAATGCCATCATATTCACTCTATACTGCACTACTTTTAACCAGAACCCTATGGGGTCCCTATGGGCCCTGGTCGAACGTAGTGCACTATGAATGGGAATAGGGTGCAATTTGGGATGGTTCATGCACGTGTGCCTGGCTGAGTGGTTGGCTGTTCTGGCTCACAGCTCTGGCACCGTAGAGCTTTTGATATTGTACCCGGGTGATCTAGTCAAATGAGGATGAGTGTGTGACTGGTCGACCCTGGACATATAAAGGCTATGCAAACACACCACGTTACAGATTGTAGCAGGCCTCTCAACTTCCTGTCCTGATAATTCACCATGCTACAGATTGTAGCAGGCCTCTCAACTTCCTGTCCTGATCATTCACCATGATACAGATTGTAGCAGGCCTCTCAACTTCCTGTCCAGATAATTCACCATGATACAGATTGTAGCAGGCCTCTCAACTTCCTGTCCAGATAATTCACCATGCTACAGATTGTAGCAGGCCTCTCAACTTCCTGTCCTGATAATTCACCATGCTACAGATTGTAGTAGGCCTCTCAACTTCTCAATTGTATTCATCCATCCATCTATTTGGCCCCAAAGTTGACATTTCACGCTTCTCTGTGGTTGTTCTGGTCAATATCATTGAGAACTCCGTGGCTTCACGTTTCCCAGTAATCAGATAATAAAGATTGGTAATGATCTTGTGGTTCATCTGATCAGTTTAACGGGAAACTGCGGCTTCACGTTTCACAGTAATCGTATAGTGACAAGCATGAATAAGTTTTTCATTGGCGCAGACAGGAATGCAACTGATACCTGCGCCAGAGTTAGTTCCATTAACTCCTATGAAGGGCCCATAGGGAGTATCACACGTAGGCATGTGAGTCATTTAACAGACTCTCTTATACATAGAGACTTACAGTAGGGAGTCATTTAACAGACTCTCTGATCCAGAGACACTTACAGTAGGGAGTCATTTAACAGTCTCTCTTATCCAGAGAGACTTACAGAAGATAGTCATTTAACAGTCTCTCTTATCCAGAGACTTGCAGTAGGGAGTCATTTAACAGACTCTCTTATCCAGAGAGACTTACAGTGGTGAGTCATTTAACAGACTCTCTTATCCAGAGAGACTTACAGTAGGGAGTCATTTAACAGACTCTCTGATCCAGAGAGACTTACAGTGGTGAGTCATTTAACAGACTATCTGATCCAGAGTCACTTACAGTAGTGAGTCATTTAACAGACTCTCTTATCCAGAGAGACTTACAGTAGGGAGTCATTTAACAGACTCTCTTATCCAGAGTCACTTACAGCAGTGAGTCATTTAACAGAATCTCTGATCCAGAGACTTACAGTAGGGAGTCATTTAACAGACTCTCTGAATGGAATCAGTTGTTTCCCTGGTTACAATTTGTGTGTTCCAAATGGAATCAGTCGTTTCCCTGGTTACAATGTATGTGTTCCAAATGGAATCAGTTGTTTCCCTGGTTACAATTTGTGTGTTCCAAATGGAATCAGTTGTTTCCCTGGTTACAATTTGTGTGTTCCAAATGGAATCAGTTGTTTCCCTGGTTACAATTTCTGTGTTCCAAATGGAATCAGTTGTTTCCCTGGTTACAATTCGTGTGTTCCAAATGGAATCAGTTGTTTCCCTGGTTACAATTGTGTGTTCCAAATGGAATCAGTTGTTTCCCTGGTTACAATTGTGTGTTCCAAATGGAATCAGTTGTTTCCCTGGTTACAATTTGTGTGTTCCAAATGGAATCAGTTGTTTCCCTGGTTACAATGCATGTGTTCCAAATGGAATCAATTGTTTCCCTGGTTACAATGTATGTGTTCCAAATGGAATCAGTTGTTTCCCTGGTTACAATGTATGTGTTCCAAATGGAATCAGTTGTTTCCCTGGTTACAATGTATGTGTTCCAAATGGAATCAGTTGTTTCCCTGGTTACAATTGTGTGTTCCAAATGGAATCAGTTGTTTCCCTGGTTACAATTGTGTGTTCCAAATGGAATCAGTTGTTTCCCTGGTTACAATTGTGTGTTCCAAATGGAATCAGTTGTTTCCCTGGTTACAATTTGTGTGTTCCAAATGGAATCAGTTGTTTCCCTGGTTACAATGTATGTGTTCCAAATGGAATCAGTTGTTTCCCTGGTTACAATGTATGTGTTCCAAATGGAATCAGTTGTTTCCCTGGTTACAATGTATATGTTCCAAATGGAATCAGTTGTTTCCCTGGTTACAATGTATGTGTTCCAAATGGAATCAGTTGTTTCCCTGGTTACAATGTATGTGTTCCAAATAGAATCAGTTGTTTCCCTGGTTACAATGTATGTGTTCCAAATGGAATCAGTTGTTTCCCTGGTTACAATGTATGTGTTCCAAATGGAATCAGTTGTTTCCCTGGTTACAATGTATGTGTTCCAAATGGAATCAGTTGTTTCCCTGGTTACAATGTATGTGTTCCAAATGGAATCAGTTGTTTCCCTGGTTACAATGTATGTGTTCCAAATGGAATCAGTTGTTTCCCTGGTTACAATGTATGTGTTCCAAATGGAATCAGTTGTTTCCCTGGTTACAATGTATGTGTTCCAAATGGAATCAGTTGTTTCCCTGCTTACAATGAATGTGTTCCAAATGGAATCAGTTGTTTCCCTGGTTACAATGTATGTGTTCCAAATGGAATCAGTTGTTTCCCTGGTTACAATGTATGTGTTCCAAATGGAATCAGTTGTTTCCCTGGTTACAATGTATGTGTTCCAAATGGAATCAGTTGTTTCCCTGGTTACAATGTATATGTTCCAAATGGAATCAGTTGTTTCCCTGGTTACAATGTATGTGTTCCAAATGGAATCAGTTGTTTCCCTGGTTACAATGTATGTGTTCCAAATGGAATCAGTTATTTCCCTGGTTACAATGTATATGTTCCAAATGCCATCATATTCACTCTATACTGCACTACTTTTAACCAGAACCCTATGGGGTCCCTATGGGCCCTGGTCGAACGTAGTGCACTATGAATGGGAATAGGGTGCAATTTGGGATGGTTCATGCACGTGTGCCTGGCTGAGTGGTTGGCTGTTCTGGCTCACAGCTCTGGCACCGTAGAGCTTTTGATATTGTACCCGGGTGATCTAGTCAAATGAGGATGAGTGTGTGACTGGTCGACCCTGGACATATAAAGGCTATGCAAACACACCACGTTACAGATTGTAGCAGGCCTCTCAACTTCCTGTCCTGATAATTCACCATGCTACAGATTGTAGCAGGCCTCTCAACTTCCTGTCCTGATCATTCACCATGATACAGATTGTAGCAGGCCTCTCAACTTCCTGTCCAGATAATTCACCATGATACAGATTGTAGCAGGCCTCTCAACTTCCTGTCCAGATAATTCACCATGCTACAGATTGTAGCAGGCCTCTCAACTTCCTGTCCTGATAATTCACCATGCTACAGATTGTAGTAGGCCTCTCAACTTCTCAATTGTATTCATCCATCCATCTATTTGGCCCCAAAGTTGACATTTCACGCTTCTCTGTGGTTGTTCTGGTCAATATCATTGAGAACTCCGTGGCTTCACGTTTCCCAGTAATCAGATAATAAAGATTGGTAATGATCTTGTGGTTCATCTGATCAGTTTAACGGGAAACTGCGGCTTCACGTTTCACAGTAATCGTATAGTGACAAGCATGAATAAGTTTTTCATTGGCGCAGACAGGAATGCAACTGATACCTGCGCCAGAGTTAGTTCCATTAACTCCTATGAAGGGCCCATAGGGAGTATCACACGTAGGCATGTGAGTCATTTAACAGACTCTCTTATACATAGAGACTTACAGTAGGGAGTCATTTAACAGACTCTCTGATCCAGAGACACTTACAGTAGGGAGTCATTTAACAGTCTCTCTTATCCAGAGAGACTTACAGAAGATAGTCATTTAACAGTCTCTCTTATCCAGAGACTTGCAGTAGGGAGTCATTTAACAGACTCTCTTATCCAGAGAGACTTACAGTGGTGAGTCATTTAACAGACTCTCTTATCCAGAGAGACTTACAGTAGGGAGTCATTTAACAGACTCTCTGATCCAGAGAGACTTACAGTGGTGAGTCATTTAACAGACTATCTGATCCAGAGTCACTTACAGTAGTGAGTCATTTAACAGACTCTCTTATCCAGAGAGACTTACAGTAGGGAGTCATTTAACAGACTCTCTTATCCAGAGTCACTTACAGCAGTGAGTCATTTAACAGAATCTCTGATCCAGAGACTTACAGTAGGGAGTCATTTAACAGACTCTCTGAATGGAATCAGTTGTTTCCCTGGTTACAATTTGTGTGTTCCAAATGGAATCAGTCGTTTCCCTGGTTACAATTTGTGTGTTCCAAATGGAATCAGTTGTTTCCCTGGTTACAATTTCTGTGTTCCAAATGGAATCAGTTGTTTCCCTGGTTACAATTCGTGTGTTCCAAATGGAATCAGTTGTTTCCCTGGTTACAATTTGTGTGTTCCAAATGGAATCAGTTGTTTCCCTGGTTACAATTTGTGTGTTCCAAATGGAATCAGTTGTTTCCCTGGTTACAATTTCTGTGTTCCAAATGGAATCAGTTGTTTCCCTGGTTACAATTCGTGTGTTCCAAATGGAATCAGTTGTTTCCCTGGTTACAATTGTGTGTTCCAAATGGAATCAGTTGTTTCCCTGGTTACAATTGTGTGTTCCAAATGGAATCAGTTGTTTCCCTGGTTACAATTTGTGTGTTCCAAATGGAATCAGTTGTTTCCCTGGTTACAATGCATGTGTTCCAAATGGAATCAATTGTTTCCCTGGTTACAATGTATGTGTTCCAAATGGAATCAGTTGTTTCCCTGGTTACAATGTATGTGTTCCAAATGGAATCAGTTGTTTCCCTGGTTACAATGTATGTGTTCCAAATGGAATCAGTTGTTTCCCTGGTTACAATGTATATGTTCCAAATGGAATCAGTTGTTTCCCTGGTTACAATGTATGTGTTCCAAATGGAATCAGTTGTTTCCCTGGTTACAATGTATGTGTTCCAAATAGAATCAGTTGTTTCCCTGGTTACAATGTATGTGTTCCAAATGGAATCAGTTGTTTCCCTGGTTACAATGTATGTGTTCCAAATGGAATCAGTTGTTTCCCTGGTTACAATGTATGTCTTCCAAATGGAATCAGTTGTTTCCCTGGTTACAATGTATGTGTTCCAAATGGAATCAGTTGTTTCCCTGGTTACAATGTATGTGTTCCAAATGGAATCAGTTGTTTCCCTGGTTACAATGTATGTGTTCCAAATGGAATCAGTTGTTTCCCTGGTTACAATGTATGTGTTCCAAATGGAATCAGTTGTTTCCCTGGTTACAATGTATGTGTTCCAAATGGAATCAGTTATTTCCCTGGTTACAATGTATATGTTCCAAATGCCATCATATTCACTCTATACTGCACTACTTTTAACCAGAACCCTATGGGGTCCCTATGGGCCCTGGTCGAACGTAGTGCACTATGAATGGGAATAGGGTGCAATTTGGGATGGATCATGTACGTGTGCCTGGCTGAGTGGTTGGCTGTTCTGGCTCACAGCTCTGGCACCGTAGAGCTTTTGATATTGTACCCGGGTGATCTAGTCAAATGAGGATGAGTGTGTGACTGGTCGACCCTGGACATATAAAGGCTATGCAAACACACCATGTTACAGATTGTAGCAGGCCTCTCAACTTCCTGTCCTGATCATTCACCATGATACAGATTGTAGCAGGCCTCTCAACTTCCTGTCCAGATAATTCATCATGATACAGATTGTAGCAGGCCTCTCAACTTCCTGTCCTTATAATTCACCATGCTACAGATTGTAGCAGGCCTCTCAACTTCCTGTCCTGATAATTCACCATGCTACAGATTGTAGCAGGCCTCTCAACTTCCTGTCCTGATAATTCACCATGCTACAGATTGTAGCAGGCCTCTCAACTTCCTGTCCTGATCATTCACCATGATACAGATTGTAGCAGGCCTCTCAACTTCCTGTCCAGATAATTCACCATGATACAGATTGTAGCAGGCCTCTCAACTTCCTGTCCTGATCATTCACCATGATACAGATTGTAGCAGGCCTCTCAACTTCCTGTCCAGATAATTCACCATGATACAGATTGTAGCAGGCCTCTCAACTTCCTGTCCTGATAATTCACCATGCTACAGATTGTAGCAGGCCTCTCAACTTCTCAATTGTATTCATCCATCCATCTATTTGGCCCCAAAGTTGACATTTCACGCTTCTCTGTGGTTGTTCTGGTCAATATCATTGAGAACTCCGTGGCTTCACGTTTCCCAGTAATCAGATAATAAAGATTGGTAATGATCTTGTGGTTCATCTGATCAGTTTAACGGGAAACTGCGGCTTCACGTTTCACAGTAATCGTATAGTGACAAGCATGAATACGTTTTTCATTGGCGCAGACAGGAATGCAACTGATACCTGCGACAGAGTTAGTTCCATTAACTCCTATGAAGGGCCCATAGGGAGTATCACACGTAGGCATGTGAGTCATTTAACAGACTCTCTTATACATAGAGACTTACAGTAGGGAGTCATTTAACAGACTCTCTGATCCAGAGAGACTTACAGTAAGGAGTCATTTAACAGTCTCTCTTATCCAGAGAGACTTACAGTAGTGAGTCATTTAACAGACTCTCTTATCCAGAGAGACTTACAGTAGGGAGTCATTTAACAGTCTCTCTTATCCAGAGAGACTTACAGAAGAGAGTCATTTAACATACTCTCTGATCCAGAGAGACTTACAGTAGAGAGTCATTTAGCAGTCTCTCTTATCCAGAGACTTGCAGTAGGGAGTCATTTAACAGACTCTCTTATCCAGAGAGACTTACAGTGGTGAGTCATTTAACAGACTATCTGATCCAGAGTCACTTACAGTAGTGAGTCATTTAACAGACTCTCTTATCCAGAGAGACTTACAGTAGGGAGTCATTTAACAGACTCTCTTATCCAGAGTCACTTACAGCAGTGAGTCATTTAACAGAATCTCTGATCCAGAGACTTACAGTAGGGAGTCATTTAACAGACTCTCTGATCCAGAGACTTACAGTAGTGAGTCATTTAACAGACTCTCTGAATGGAATCAGTTGTTTCCCTGGTTACAATTTGTGTGTTCCAAATGGAATCAGTCGTTTCCCTGGTTACAATGTATGTGTTCCAAATGGAATCAGTTGTTTCCCTGGTTACAATTTGTGCGTTCCAAATGGAATCAGTTGTTTCCCTGGTTACAATTTCTGTGTTCCAAATGGAATCAGTTGTTTCCCTGGTTACAATTCGTGTGTTCCAAATGGAATCAGTTGTTTCCCTGGTTACAATTGTGTGTTCCAAATGGAATCAGTTGTTTCCCTGGTTACAATGTGTGTTCCAAATGGAATCAGTTGTTTCCCTGGTTACAATTTGTGTGTTCCAAATGGAATCAGTTGTTTCCCTGGTTACAATGCATGTGTTCCAAATGGAATCAATTGTTTCCCTGGTTACAATGTATGTGTTCCAAATGGAATCAGTTGTTTCCCTGGTTACAATGTATGTGTTCCAAATGGAATCAGTTGTTTCCCTGGTTACAATGTATGTGTTCCAAATGGAATCACTTGTTTCCCTGGTTACAATGTATATGTTCCAAATGGAATCAGTTGTTTCCCTGGTTACAATGTATGTGTTCCAAATGGAATCAGTTGTTTCCCTGGTTACAATGTATGTGTTCCAAATAGAATCAGTTGTTTCCCTGGTTACAATGTATGTGTTCCAAATGGAATCAGTTGTTTCCCTGGTTACAATGTATGTGTTCCAAATGGAATCAGTTGTTTCCCTGGTTACAATGTATGTCTTCCAAATGGAATCAGTTGTTTCCCTGGTTACAATGTATGTGTTCCAAATGGAATCAGTTGTTTCCCTGGTTACAATGTATGTGTTCCAAATGGAATCAGTTGTTTCCCTGGTTACAATGTATGTGTTCCAAATGGAATCAGTTGTTTCCCTGGTTACAATGTATGTGTTCCAAATGGAATCAGTTGTTTCCCTGGTTACAATGTATGTGTTCCAAATGGAATCAGTTGTTTCCCTGGTTACAATGTATGTGTTCCAAATGGAATCAGTTGTTTCCCTGGTTACAATGTATATGTTCCAAATGCCATCATATTCACTCTATACTGCACTACTTTTAACCAGAACCCTATGGGGTCCCTATGGGCCCTGGTCGAACGTAGTGCACTATGAATGGGAATAGGGTGCAATTTGGGATGGTTCATGCACGTGTGCCTGGCTGAGTGGCTGGCTTTTCTGGCTCACAGCTCTGGCACCGTAGAGCTTTTGATATTGTACTCGGGTGATCTAGTCAAATGAGGATGAGTGTGTGACTGGTCGACCCTGGACATATAAAGGCTATGCAAACACACCATGTTACAGATTGTAGCAGGCCTCTCAACTTCCTGTCCTGATCATTCACCATGATACAGATTGTAGCAGGCCTCTCAACTTCCTGTCCAGATAATTCATCATGATACAGATTGTAGCAGGCCTCTCAACTTCCTGTCCTTATAATTCACCATGCTACAGATTGTAGCAGGCCTTTCAACTTCCTGTCCTGATAATTCACCATGCTACAGATTGTAGCAGGCCTCTCAACTTCCTGTCCTGATAATTCACCATGCTACAGATTGTAGCAGGCCTCTCAACTTCCTGTCCTGATCATTCACCATGATACAGATTGTAGCAGGCCTCTCAACTTCCTGTCCAGATAATTCACCATGATACAGATTGTAGCAGGCCTCTCAACTTCCTGTCCAGATAATTCACCATGCTACAGATTGTAGCAGGCCTCTCAACTTCCTGTCCAGATAATTCACCATGATACAGATTGTAGCAGGCCTCTCAACTTCCTGTCCTTATAATTCACCATGCTACAGATTGTAGCAGGCCTCTCAACTTCCTGTCCTGATAATTCACTATAATACAGATTGTAGCAGGCCTCTCAACTTCCTGTCCTGATAATTCACCATGATACAGATTGCAGCAGGCCTCTCAACTTCCTGTCCTGATAATTCACCATGCTACAGATTGTAGCTAGGCCTCTCAACTTCCTGTCCTGATAATTCACCATGATACAGATTGTAGCAGGCCTCTCAACTTCCTGTCCTGATAATTCACCATGATACAGATTGTAGCAGGCCTCTCAACTTCCTGTCCTTATAATTCACCATGCTACAGATTGTACCAGGCCTCTCAACTTCCTGTCCTGATAATTCACCATGATACAGATTGCAGCAGGCCTCTCAACTTCCTGTCCTGATAATTCACCATAATACAGATTGTAGCTAGGCCTCTCAACTTCCTGTCCTGATAATTCACCATGATACAGATTGTAGCAGGCCTCTCAACTTCCTGTCCTGATATTTCACCATGATACAGATTGTAGCAGGCCTCTCAACTTCCTGTCCTGATAATTCACCATGGTACAGATTGCAGCAGGCCTCTCAACTTCCTGTCCTGGTAATTCACCATGATACAGATTGTAGCAGGCCTCAGCTTCCTGTCCTGATAATTCATCATGTTACATGTTGTCGCAGGCTTCTCAACTTCCTGTCTTGATAATTTACTATGCTACAGATTGTAGCAGGCCTCTCAACTTCCTGTCCTGATAATTCACCATGCTACAGATTGTTGCAGGCATCTCAACTTCCTGTCCTGATAATTCACCATGCTACAGATTGTTGAGGGCCTCTCAACTTCCTGTCCTGATGATTGACAATGCTACATATTGTTGCAGGCATCTCAACTTCCTGTCCCGATAATTCACCATGCTACAGATTGTTGAGGGCCTCTCAACTTCCTGTCCTGATAATTGACAATGCTACAGATTGTTGCAGGCCTCTCAACTTCCTTTCCTGATAATTGACAATGCTACAGATTGTTGCAGACATCTCAACTTCCTGTCCTGATAATTCACCATGCTACAGATTGTTGCAGGCATCTCAACTTCCTATCCTGATAATTCACCATGCTACAGTTTTTTGAGGGCCTCTCAACTTCCTGTCCTGATAATTGACAATGCTACAGATTGTAGCAGGCCTCTCAACTTCCTTTCCTGATAATTGACAATGCTACAGATTGTTGCAGGCCTCTCAACTTCCTGTCCTGATAATTCACATGATACAGATTGTTGAGGGCCTCTCAACTTCCTGTCCTGATAATTGACATGATACAGATTGTGCCACAAAAAAGGACTCAGAGGACCCAGAACAGGGCAGAGGACCCAGAACAGGGCATAGGACCCAGAACAGGGCAGAGGACCCAGAACAGGGCAGAGGACCCGGAACAGGGCAGAGGACCCAGAACAGGGCAGCACGTCTGGCCCTTGGATGAATGTCAATCTCTCCTGGCTCAAAGTGGAGGAGAGATTGACTTCATCACTACTTGTATTTATGAGAGGTATTGACATGTTGAATACACAGAGCTGTCTGTCTAAACTACTGGCACACAGCTCAGACACGCATGCATACCCCACAAGACATGCCACAAGAGGTCTCTTCACAGTCCCCAAGTCCAGAACAGACTATGGGAGGTGCACAGTACTACATAGAGCCATGACTACATGGAACTCTATTCCACAGTACTACATAGAGCCATGATTACATGGAACTCTATTCCACAGTACTACATAGAGCCATGATTACATGGAACTCTATTCCACAGTACTACATAGAGCCATGACTACATGGAACTCTATTCCACAGTACTACATAGAGCCATGACTACATGGAACTCTATTCCACAGTACTACATAGAGCCATGACTACATGGAACTCTATTCCACAGTACTACATAGAGCCATGACTACATGGAACTCTATTCCACAGTACTACATAGAGCCATGAATACATGGAACTCTATTCCACAGTACTACATAGAGCCATGACTACATGGAACTCTATTCCACAGTAGTACATAGAGCCATGACTACATGGAACTCTATTCCACAGTACTACATAGAGCCATGACTACATGGAACTCTATTCCACAGTAGTACATAGAGCCCTGACTACATGGAACTCTATTCCACAGTACTACATAGAGCCATGATTACATGGAACTCTATTCCACAGTACTACATAGAGCCACGACTACATGGAACTCTATTCCACAGTACTACACACTGCCATGACTACATGGAACTCTATTCCACAGTACTACATAGAGACATGACTACATGGAACTCTATTCCACAGTACTACATAGAGCCATGACTACATGGAACTCTATTCCACAGTACTACATAGAGCCATGACTACATGGAACTCTATTCCACAGTACTACATAGAGCCATGACTACATGGAACTCTATTCCACAGTACTACATAGAGCCACGACTACATGGAACTCTATTCCACAGTACTACATAGAGCCCTGACTACATGGAACTCTATTCCACAGTACTACATAGAGCCATGACTACATGGAACTCTATTCCACAGTACTACATAGAGCCATGACTACATGGAACTCTATTCCACAGTACTACATAGAGCCATGACTACATGGAACTCTATTCCACAGTACTACATAGAGCCAAGACTACATGGAACTCTATTCCACAGTACTACATAGAGCCATGACTACATGGAACTCTATTCCACAGTACTACATAGAGCCACGACTACATGGAACTCTATTCCACAGTACTACATAGAGCCATGACTACATTGAACTCTATTCCACAGTACTACATAGAGCCCTGACTACATGGAACTCTATTCCACAGTACTACATAGAGCCACGACTACATGGAACTCTATTCCACAGTACCACATAGAGCCATGACTACATGGAACTCTATTCCACAGTACTACATAGAGCCATGACTACATGGAACTCTATTCCACAGTACTACATAGAGCCAAGACTACATGGAACTCTATTCCACAGTACTACATAGAGCCATGACTACATGGAACTCTATTCCACAGTACTACATAGAGCCACGACTACATGGAACTCTATTCCACAGTACTACATAGAGCCATGACTACATTGAACTCTATTCCACAGTACTACATAGAGCCCTGACTACATGGAACTCTATTCCACAGTACTACATAGAGCCACGACTACATGGAACTCTATTCCACAGTACCACATAGAGCCATGACTACATGGAACTCTATTCCACAGTACTACATAGAGCCATGACTACATGGAACTCTATTCCACAGTACTACATAGAGCCCTGACTACATGGAACTCTATTCCACAGTACTACATAGAGCCATGACTACATGGAACTCTATTCCACAGTACTACATAGAGCCATGACTACATGGAACTCTATTCCACAGTACTACATAGAGCCATGACTACATGGAACTCTATTCCACAGTACTACATAGAGCCATGACTACATGGAACTCTATTCCACAGTACTACATAGAGCCATGACTACATGGAACTCTATTCCACAGTACTACATAGAGCCACGACTACATGGAACTCTATTCCACAGTACTACATAGAGCCACGACTACATGGAACTCTATTCCACAGTACTACATAGAGCCACGACTACATGGAACTCTATTCCACAGTACTACATAGAGCCACGACTACATGGAACTCTATTCCACAGTACTACATAGAGCCATGACTACATGGAACTCTATTCCACAGTACTACATAGAGCCATGACTACATGGAACTCTATTCCACAGTACTACATAGAGCAATGACTACATGGAACTCTATTCCACAGTACTACATAGAGCCATGACTACATGGAACTCTATTCCACAGTACTACATAGAGCCATGACTACATGGAACTCTATTCCACAGTACTACATAGAGCCACGACTACATGGAACTCTATTCCACAGTACTACATAGAGCCATGACTACATGGAACTCTATTCTACATCAGGTAACTGACGCAGCAGTAAAATTAGATTTTAAAAAACAGATAAAAATACACCTTATGCAACAGTGGGGACTGTGAAGCAACACAAACATTGGCACAGGCATACACACACACACACACACGATAACATATGTATTATATATATACACATGGATTTAGTACTGTAGATATGTGATAGTGGTGGAGGAGGGGCCTGAGGGCACACAGTGTGTTGTGAAATCTGTGAATGTATTGTAATGTTTTTTTTTTTTAATTGTATAATCTGCTTTAATTTTGCTGGACCAGGAAGAGTAGCTGCTGCTTTGGCAGGAACTAATGGGGATCCATAATAAACTCCAGGAAGAGTAGCTGCTGCCTTGTGAGGAACTAATGGGGATCCATAATAAACCCCAGGAAGAGTAGCTGCTGCTTTGGCAGGAACTAATAGGGATCCATAATAAACCCCAGGAAGAGTAGCTGCTGCCTTGGCAGGAACTATTGGGGATCCTTAATAAACCCCAGGAAGAGTAGCTGCTGCCTTGACAGGAACTAATGGGGATCCATAATAAACCCCAGGAAGAGTAGCTGCTGCTTTGGCAGGAACTAATGGGGATCCATAATAAACCCCAGGAAGAGTAGCTGCTGCTTTGGCAGGAAATAATGGGGATCCATAATAAACCCCAGGAAGAGTAGCTGCTGCCTTGGCAGGAACTAATGGGGATCCATAATAAACCCCAGGAAGAGTAGCTGCTGCCTTGGCAGGAACTAATGGGGATCCATAATAAACCCCAGGAAGAGTAGCTGCTGCCTTGGCAGGAACTAATGGGGATCCATAATAAACCCCAGGAAGAGTAGCTGCTGCCTTGGCAGGAACTAATGGGGATCCATAATAAACCCCAGGAAGAGTAGCTGCTGCCTTGACAGGAACTAATGGGGATCCATAATAAACCCCAGGAAGAGTAGCTGCTGCCTTGACAGGAACTATTGGGGATCCTTAATAAACCCCAGGAAGAGTAGCTGCTGCCTTGACAGGAACTAATGGGGATCCATAATAAACCCCAGGAAGAGTAGCTGCTGCCTTGACAGGAACTAATGCGGATCCATAATAAACCCCAGGAAGAGTAGCTGCTGCTTTGACAGGAACTAATGGGGATCCATAATAAACCCCAGGAAGAGTAGCTGCTGCTTTGGCAGGAACTAATGGGGATCCATAATAAACCCCAGGGAGAGTAGCTGCTGCTTTAGCAGGAACGAATGGGGATCCATAATAAACCCCAGGAAGAGTAGCTGCTGCCTTGGTAGGAACGAACGGGGATCCATAATAAACCCCAGGAAGAGTAGCTGCTGCCTTGGCAGGAACTAATGGGGATCCATAATAAACCCCAGGAAGAGTAGCTGCTGCCTTGGCAGGAACTAATGGGGATCCATAATAAACCCCAGGAAGAGTAGCTGCTGCTTTGGCAGGAACTAATCCATAATAAATACAAATATAAACTTCCTGTCCTGATAATTCCATGTAAAGTCTTCATCTTTTTTTTAAAGAACAGCCAAAGCCCCCATTTCCCGATTCCTTCTCTCTTGCGTCCTTCAGGAAAAGACTCCTCTTCTGAAATCATAACAGTTTGGAAAATAGAGGTTTATTTGAACGTGATAGAAAGGCCTAAAGGGTTGCTGATGGCTTTCGCATGTTTATCCGAGTACACACACACACACACACACACACACACACACACACACACACACACACACACACACACACACACACACACACACACACACACACACACACACACCTCTCCCACAGCTAGCAACAGTAAGCCCTCCCTGGCACTCAGGCCACTCGAAGGCATTAAATATATTATATTATAAACTGGGTGGTTCGAGACCTGAATGCTGATTGGCTTTACTGCTCTAATTACATTGGTAACTAGTTTATAATAGCAGTAAGGCACCTCGGAGGTTTTGTGGTATATGGCCAATAAAGCACGGTTAAGGGCTTTGTCCAGGCACTCCATGTTGCATCGTGCATAAGAGCAGCCCTTAGCCGTGGAATATTGGCCATATACCACACCCCCTCGGGCCTTATTGCTTAAGTATCATGTGGTATAAATACTATAATATTCACTGTAGTGTTGTTGATGACTTTTACTGGAGAATTCACTATAGTGTTTAAGTTTAATTATCTTTGACATGGAAATGGAAACGTATAGAAGAAATAACAACAGAGCTGATGTTCCATAACAGTCAGACAGGAAGGAAGGAAGGAAGGAAGGAAGGAAGGAAGGAAGGAAGGAAGGAAGGAAGGAAGGAAGGAAGGGAGGGAGGGAGGGAGGGAGGGAAGGAAGGACTGGGGTCTGAACAGAGAGTTCAGATAGTTTTCTATAACCTGTAGGTTTTGTTTTTATAAATTAATAAGAAATTCAAAGCTGAAATGTCTTGAATCAATAAGTATTCTATCACTTTGTTATGGCCTAAATGAGTTCAGGAGTCTAAATGTACCCCATCTCTGTATTCCATCTCTGTACCCCATCCCTGTACCCCATCCCTGTACCCCATCTCTGTACCCCATCCCTGTACCCCATCTATGTACCCCATCCCTGTACCCCATCTCTGTACCCCATCCCTGTACCCCATCCCTGTACCCCATCTATGTACCCCATCCCTGTACCCCATCTATGTACCCCATCCCTGTACCCCATCCCTGTACCCCATCCCTGTACCCCATCTCTGTACCCCATCTCTGTACCCCATCCCTGTACCCCATCTCTGTACCCCATCCCTGTACCCCATCCCTGTACCCCATCTCTGTACCCCATCTCTGTACCCCATCCCTGTACCCCATCCCTGTACCCCATCTCTGTACCCCATCCCTGTACCCCATCTCTGTACCCCATCCCTGTACCCCATCCCTGTACCCCATCTCTGTACCCCATCCCTGTACCCCATCCCTGTACCCCATCCCTGTACCCCCACACATACAATTATAAGTCCCTCAGTCGAGCAGTGAATTTCAAACACAGGCTCAACCACAAAGACCAGGGAGGTTTTCCAACGCCTCGCAAAGAAGGGACCAGTATTGATAGATAGAAAGCAGACATTGATCATCCATTTGAGCCCGGTGAAGTTATTAATTACACTTTGGATGGTGTATCAATACACCCAGTCACTACAGAGATACAGGCGTCCTTCCTAACTCAGTTGCCGGAGAGGAAGGAAACTGCTCAGGGATTTCACCATGAGGCCAATGGTGACTTTAAAACTGTTGCAGTTCAATGGCAGTGACCGGAGATGGATCAACAACATTATAGTTACTAACCTAAACGACAGAGTGAAAAGAAGTAAGTCTGTACAGAATTAAAATATTCCAAAATCATGCATCCTGTTTGCAATGAACTTTTTGTCCTGAACACAAAGCATTACACTTCACAAAGTAACCCATTATGAACTGTGGCTCTGTGAGGAGTCATATACTCAGCGGCTGCTATAGATTACAGGGCTTTCACTTGTAAAGGCCTCATTCTACAGACTCAGGCTATAGATAACAGGGCTTTCACTTGTAAAGGCCTCATTCTACAGACTCGGGCTAAAGATGACAGGGCTTTCATGTGTAAAGGGAGCGAGAGGGGAGAAAGGGAGGGAATGGGGGGGAGAAAGGGAGGGGGAGGGGAGAAAGGGAGGGAATGGGGGGGAGAAAGGGAGGGGGAGGGGAGAAAGGGAGGGAATGGGGGGGAGAAAGGGAGGGGGAGGTGGAGAATGGGAGGGAGAGGGGAGAAAGGGAGGGAGCGGGGGAGGGGGAGGGGGGAAAGGGAGGGGAGGGGAGAAAGGGAGGGAGAGGGAGGAAAGGGAGGGGGGAAAGGGAGGGGGAGGGGGAAAGGAGGGGGAGGGGAGGGGGGAAAGGGAGGGGGAGTGGAGGGGAGAAAGGGATGGGGAGAAAGGGAGGGGTAGGGGGGGAGAAAGGGAGGGGGAGGGGAGGAGAAATGGAGGGGGAGGGGAGAAAGGGAGGGGGAGGGGAGAAAGGGAGGGAGAGGGGAGAAAGGGAGAGGGAGGGGAGAAAGGGAGGGGGAGGGGGGAAAGGGAGGGGGAGGGGGAAAGGAGGGGGAGGGGAGGGGGGAAAGGGAGGGGGAGTGGAGGGGAGAAAGGGATGGGGAGAAAGGGAGGGGGAGGGGGGGAGAAAGGGAGGGGGAGGGGAGGAGAAAGGGAGGGGGAGGGGGGGAGAAAGGGAGGGGGAGGGGAGGAGAAAGGGAGGGGGAGGGGAGAAAGGGAGGGGGAGGGGTGAAAGGGAGGGAGAGGGGAGAAAGGGAGAGGGAGGGGAGAAAGGGAGGGAGAGGGAAAGGGAGGGGGGAAAGGGAGGGGGAGGGGGGAAAGGAGGGGGAGGGGAGAAAGGGAGAGGGAGTGGAGGGGAGAAAGGGAGGGGGAGAAAGGGAGGAGGAGGGGAGAAAGGGAGGGGGAGGGGGGGAGAAAGGGAGGGGGAGGGGAGAAAGGGAGAGATAGGGAAAGGGAGGGGGGAAAGGGAGGGGGAGGGGGAAAAGGAGGGGGAGGGGGGAAAGGAGGGGGAGGGGAGGGGAGAAAGGGAGGGGGAGGGGAGAAGGGAGGGGGAGAAAGGGAGGGGGAGGGGAGAAAGGGGGGGAGAAAGGGAGGGGGAGGGGAGAAAGGGAGGGAGAGGAGAGAAATGGAGAAAGGGAGGGGGAGAAAGGGAGGGAGAGGGGAGAAAGGGAGGGAGAGGGGGGGAAGGGAGGGGGAGGGGGGAAAGGGAGGGAGAGGTGGGAAAGGGAGGGAGTGAGGCAGAGAGGGTGAGGTGGGAGAGGGGACAGGGAAGGGAGGGGAGGGAGAGGAGGAGGTGGGAGAGGAGACAGGGGAGGGAGAGGAGGAGGTGGGAGAGGGGACAGGGGAGGGAGGGAGGGGAGGGAGAGGAGGAGGTGGGAGAGGGGACAGGGGACAGGGGAGGGGAGAGAGGTAGAGGACGAGAGGGAGAGGGGACTGGGGAGGGAGGGAGGGGAGGAAGAGCAGGAGGTGGTAGAGGGGACAGCGGAGGGGGAGAGAGGGGGAGGGAGAGGAAAAGGTGGGAGAGGGGACTGGGGAGGGGGAGAGAGGGAGGGAAAGGACACCTTTAGTCCACACTAGAGGGTCAGATATCACGGTCTCCACTGTGCTGCTACTGTAGAGCTGCTGTGAATAGGAGGGAGAGGGGGATCAGAGGAGGAGAGAAGGAGAGATGGAGAGGTCAGGCTGCTGAAATAATGTCCAATAGATGTGGATAGGGATGGAGCGATGGATGGATGGAGGGAGGAAGCAGGTGAAAAGTAAGAGGCGAGAGAGAGAGAGAGGGAGGAGGTTCCAAGGGGTGGGGGGGATTTCCCTCTTTCTCTCAAAGCCAGGAAGGGGTGGGGGGGGGGGGTTCCCTCTTTCTCTCAAAGCCAGGAAGGGGTGGGGGGGGGTTCCCTCTTTCTCTCAAAGCCTGGAAAGCATTCCGCCGTCTGTTACTAAAGCTGATCGGGTTCCGAGAGGGATTGTGGGAGACGCTCGACTAGCTGGGAACCCCCAGGACTGAAACACTAAAGGGCCTCTCTTTAGATGCCCCCCACCTCTGTTCACTCACTCAGAGTGTGAGTGAGTGAGTGTGCGTGTGTGTGTGTGTGTGTGCGTGTGTGTGTGTGTGTGTGTGTGTGTGTGTGTGTGTGTATGTGTGTGTGTGTGAGAGAGAGAGAGAGAGAGAGAGAGAGAGAGAGAGAGAGAGAGAGAGAGAGTCAGAGGGACCAGTGACCACCCAGCAGTGCAGAGTAAGAGTGTCAGAGCTTCCCGAGAGTGAGGCTGAAATAGCACCCCATTACCTACACTATGTAGTGCACTACTGTTGACCAGGGTCCATAAGGCTCCTGTAATGACTAAACAATATCTACATTTAAATAGAACGATAAACTAATTAAACTAATTCAACTACCCTGTTTTAAAATATCTGATTAATAATGTTATTTCCTAAGAAAGAGATTATGTAGCATGAACAAGGAGTAATTAAACATAATGAATACCATTCCAACTAGGTTGGAGAGGAATGTGTTGTGTGTGTGTTAAGTAAACAAAGAGGGTCATTAACCTATGTTTGATCCAACTCAACTATAACTCTGTGGTGATTACATAAGACAACGAGAGCCCCTCCAGGGTTTTCCGTGATCTGGAACTGTCTGCTAAAGTGGTAATAAACTATGGTGAGACTTCAGGAGTTAATCCAGTTATATTGTGTGTCTTGAATGTGCGCTGGTGAGTTGGAATGAACTTTTGAACCTGCTTTGTCCTGATCGAGAGGAGGAAGGACATTTTATAACCTATGACGTCATATGTTATATATAAACTGTTGTACTTGGTTCTATGGGCAGCGCGCTCCGAGAATAAAAATACTAATTGTCTAATTTTGATAAGACTGGTCTCTGTCTATTTTATGCAAATAAGGATCTTACAAATTCGTAGAAACAGACAAGAGTGATTTTAATTGAATTGGTTGATGAACACATATAGGAATTATTAAATTCCGATGACAACTACATAGGGAATAGGGTGCCACTTGGGACGCAGCCAGACAGAAGCTTGACTGGGACGCAGACAGACAGAAGCTTGACTGGGACGTCGCCAGACAAAGACAGAAGCTTGACTGGGACGCAGCCAGACAGAAGCTTGACTGGGACGCAGACAGACAGAAGCTTGACTGGGACGTCGCCAGACAAAGACAGAAGCTTGACTGGGACGCAGCCAGACAGAAGCTTGACTGGGACGTCGCCAGACAGAAGCTTGACTGGGACGCAGCCAGACAGAAGCTTGACTGGGACGCAGCCAGACAGAAGCTTGACTGGGACGCAGCCAGACAGAAGCTTGACTGGGACGCAGACAGACAGAAGCTTGACTGGGACGTCGCCAGACAAAGACAGAAGCTTGACTGGGACGCAGCCAGACAGAAGCTTGACTGGGACGTCGCCAGACAGAAGCTTGACTGGGACGCAGCCAGACAGAAGCTTGACTGGGACGCAGCCAGACAGAAGCTTGACTGGGACGCAGCCAGACAGAAGCTTGACTGGGACGTCGCCAGCTGGGAGACGAGAGCAGAGACAGACTAGAGGCAAGGGCCTCGGAGGTTCTCCAATGATTCTCTTTCAGATTTCTTCACGTGTGATGTGTGATCGGCCGGATTGTGTGCGTTTGTGTGTTTGATGGTCCCAGAGTGTGTATGTGTGTGTGTGTGTGATGGTCCCAGAGAGTGTGTGTGTGCGCGTTTGTGTGTGATGGTCCCAGAGAGAGAGAGAGAGTGTGTGTGTGTGTGTGTGTGTGTGTGTGTGTGTGTGTGTGTGTGTGATTGTCCCAGAGAGAGTGTGTTTGTGTGTTTGTGGGGGGGGGGGGGGGGGTGTATTAGACATCTTTTAGAATAGACACTTCCTGGAAAAGCAGCAAACAAATCCCTTTTTAATCTGATGGAAATCCAAACTAACGCTGAGAACATACTGGTTCCTGTTTCTCATCCAGAGTAAATTAAATCCCAACTAACCCTGAGAACATTCTGGTTCCTGTTTCTCATCCAGAGTAAATTAAATCCCAACTAACCCTGAGAACATACTGGTTCTTTGAAACATCAAATGGAATCCTATTCCCTATATAGTGCACTACTTTAGACCAGGGCCCTATGGTAGGGACTGTGGTAGTGCCCTGTGTAGGGTGCCATTTGGGATACACATTGATAACACCCCAGAGGAGATATCAGGAACATTTCCCAGGAATCAGAAACACATATTCTTATTACTCAGAATGAGATCAAAACAACTAGATGGTTCTATCAACACACACAATCTAACACTCAAAAACGTTCTACATTTTTCATTTAGTAAAATAACGTTTGTTTGTTAAAACAGTTTTAAAATATATATTTTTTCCCTTTTGAGTGAGGATTATGGACAGCTATTTCCTCATAGGTTCAGTTTGGGTCTGTAGACGTTAACTCGTATCAACACAAGAGCTCTAACATCGGGGATCTCTTTCCACCCGCGTGTCATACATCACCATGATGGACAGAAACTGGGGTTCATTTACTCAATGTGAGAGAAAAAAAACCCCATCTCAATCATTGACACAGAAAGCTTGCAAGCCATCAGGAGTCTAACAGCGAAACAACAAATGACTCAACTGTGGTCATGATCACACAGGCATCCACAACCACAATAACACATTACTCAGTGTATTTACCTTCTACTGTGAAGGTGTTTATCAGTTTATTTACCTTCTACCGTGACAGTGTTTATCAGTTTGTTTACCTTCTACTGTGAAGGTGTTTATCAGTTTATTTACCTTCTACCGTGACAGTGTTTATCAGTTTGTTTACCTTCTACTGTGAAGGTGTTTATCAGTTTATTTACCTTCTACTGTGAAGGTGTTTATCAGTTCATTTACCTTCTACTGTGAAGGTGTTTATCAGTTTATTTACCTTCTACTGTGAAGGTGTTTATCAGTTTATTTACCTTCTACTGTGAAGGTGTTTATCAGTTTGTTTACCTTCTACTGTGAAGGTGTTTATCAGTTTATTTACCTTCTACTGTGAAGGTGTTTATCAGTTTATTTACCTTCTACTGTGAAGGTGTTTATCAGTTTATTTACCTTCTACTGTGAAGGTGTTTATCAGTTTATTTACCTTTTATTTACCACCGTATTAATGGTACCAGGTTTCCTCCAGATGTGACACTTGGCATTCAGGCCAAAGAGTTTAATCTTGGTTTCATCAGACCAGAGAATCTTGTTTCTCATTGTGTGAGAGTCCTTTAGGTGCCTTTTGGCAAACTCCAAGTGGGCTGTCATGTGTCTTTTACTAAGGAGTGGCTTCCGTCTGGCCACACTACCATAAAGGCCTGATTAGTGGAATGCTGCAGAGATGGTTGTCCTTCCTTCTCCACAGAGGAACTCTGGAGCTCCTTTAGAGTGACCATTGGGTTCTTGGTCACCTCCCTGCTCAAGGCCCTTCTCCCCCGATTGCTCAGTTTGGCAAGGCGGCCAGCTCTAGGAAGAGTCTTGGTGGTTCCAAACTTCTTCCATTTAAGAATGGAGGAGGCCACTGTGTTCTTGGGGACCATCAATGCTACAGAAATCCACACAATCCTGTATCGGAGCTCTACGGACAACTCCTTCGACCTAATGGCTTGGTTTTTGCTCTGACATGCACTGTCAACTGTGGTGACAAAATGTGGAAAAAGGGAAGGGGTCTGAACACTTACCGAATGAACTGTAATCGACCGATAATAAACAAACACGTTTAGCATTTCCAGGCCTCATGTGCACCTTACGAACTTCTACATTAAACAAAATTGTTCAGCCAGTGTGCGATGACTTATTCATTCTGGCTGATTATGGTCGACCACCTCCCTGACCTTTTATTCTGTCATAGTACCTTTCATATCCAGTATTCTAGTATTCTAATTCCATGAGTCATAGTACCTTTCATATCCATTCTAGTATTCTAATTCCTAATTCTATGAGTCATAGTACCTTTCATGTCCATTCTAGTATTCTAATTCCTAATTCTATGAGTCATAGTACCTTTCATATCCAGTATTCTAGTATTCTAATTCCATGAGTCATAGTACCTTTCATGTCCATTCTAGTATTCTAATTCCTAATTCTATGAGTCATAGTACCTTTCATATCCAGTATTCTAATTCTATGAGTCATAGTACCTTTCATATCCAGTATTCTAGTATTCTAATTCCATGAGTCATAGTACCTTTCATATCCAGTATTCTAGTATTCTAATTCCATGAGTCATAGTACCTTTCATATCCAGTATTCTAGTATTCTAATTCCATGAGTCATAGTACCTTTCATGTCCATTCTAGTATTCTAATTCCTAATTCTATGAGTCATAGTACCTTTCATATCCAGTATTCTAATTCTATGAGTCATAGTACCTTTCATATCCAGTATTCTAGTATTCTAATTCCATGAGTCATAGTACCTTTCATATCCAGTATTCTAGTATTCTAATTCCATGAGTCATAGTACCTTTCATATCCAGTATTCTAGTATTCTAATTCCATGAGTCATAGTACCTTTCATGTCCATTCTAGTATTCGAATTCTATGAGTCATAGTACCTTTCATATCCATTCTAGTATTCTAATTCCTAATTCTATGAGTCATAGTACCTTTCATATCCATTCTAGTATTCTAATTCCTAATTCTATGAGTCATAGTACCTTTCATGTCCATTCTAGTATTCTAATTCCTAATTCTATGAGTCATAGTGCCTTTCATATCCAGTATTCTAGTATTCTAATTCCATGAGTCATAGTACCTTTCATGTCCATTCTAGTATTCTAATTCCTAATTCTATGAGTCATAGTACCTTTCATATCCAGTATTCTAGTATTCTAATTCCATGAGTCATAGTACCTTTCATGTCCATTCTAGTATTCTAATTCCTAATTCTATGAGTCATAGTACCTTTCATATCCAGTATTCTAGTATTCTAATTCCATGAGTCATAGTACCTTTCATGTCCATTCTAGTATTCTAATTCCTAATTCTATGAGTCATAGTACCTTTCATATCCAGTATTCTAGTATTCTAATTCCATGAGTCATAGTACCTTTCATGTCCATTCTAGTATTCTAATTTCTAATTCTATGAGTCATAGTACCTTTCATGTCCATTCTAGTTTTCTAATTCCTAATTCTATGAGTCATAGTACCTACCGTTCATATCCATTCTAGTATTCTAATTCTATGAGTCAAAGTACCTTTCATATCCATTCTAGTATTCTAATTCTATGAGTCATAGTACCTTTCATGTCCATTCTAGTATTCTAATTTCTAATTCTATGAGTCATAGTACCTTTCATGTCCATTCTAGTATTCTAATTCCTAATTCTATGAGTCATAGTACCTACCGTTCATATCCATTCTAGTATTCTAATTCTATGAGTCATAGTACCTTTCATATCCATTCTAGTATTCTAATTCTATGAGTCATAGTACCTTTCATATCCATTCTAGTATTCTAATTCTATGAGTCGTAGTACCTTTCAAATCCATTCTAGTATGCTAATTCCTAATTCTATGAGTCATAGTACCTTTCAAATCCATTCTAGTATGCTAATTCCTAATTCTATGAGTCATAGTATCAAATTCAAGCAAGGCTACTGTTCACTATTGTATTTCACAACACGACTGCTCCCTGCCCTGCCAAAGTTCTAAAAAGTTTGTAGAGTAGGTCACTAGGGCCCTGCGTTCAACAACAAGAGGAGTCAATTCCTCCCAACTCAATACAGTCTCCAACCAACAAAGCCTTCTTCCTTTTAAACAGCTCATCTGTAACAGTGGATTTTCTGCCAGCTCTGACCACGCCACTCCACTTTCAGCACTGTCTGTCTGTCTGTCTGTCTCTGCCTGTCTGTCTATCTGTCTATCTGTCTGTCTGTCTGTCTGTCTGTCTGTCTGTCTGTCTCTGCCTGTCTGTCTGTCTATCTGCCTGTCTCTGTCTGTCTGTCTGTCTGTCTGTCTGTCTATCTGTCTGTCCATCAGAATGTCTCTGTCCATCTCTGTCCGTCCGTCCGTCCAGACAGACAGACAGCTCATTTGTAGCGTTCAGCGAAGCGGCTCAGTAGAGTAAGACGATCCTTCCTCCTGTAATAGAGACCGCTGGAGGAGAGATGTCATTTTGCAGATTACAAAGGGAGCGAACGCCTGTCCAGTGGACCTGCACCACAGCTCTTCAGCCATGATTGGACACCACAGCTCTTCAACCATGATTGGACACCGCAGCTCTTCAGCCTATGATTGGACACCGCAGCTCTTCAGCCCATGATTGGACACCGCAGCTCTTCAGCCCATGATTGGACACCGCAGCTCTTCAACCATGATTGGACACCGCAGCACTTCAACCATGATTGGACACCGCAGCTCTTCAACCATGATTGGACACCGCAGCACTTCAGTCATGATTGGACACCGCAGCTCTTCAACCATGATTGGACACCGCAGCTCTTCAGCCATGATTGGACGCCGTAGCTCTTCAACCATGATTGGACGCCGCAGCTCTTCAACCATGATTGGACGCCGCAGCTCTTCAGCCATGATTGGACGCCGCAGATCTTCAACCATGATTGGACACCGCAGATCTTCAACCATGATTGGACACCGCAGCTCTTCAACCATGATTGGACACCGCAGCTCTTCAACCATGATTGGACACCGCAGCTCTTCAACAATGATTGGTCACCGCAGCTCTTCAACAATGATTGGTCACCGCAGCTCTTCAACCATGATTGGACACTGCAGCTCTTTGACCATGATTGGACACCGCAGCTCTTTGACCATGATTGGACACCGCAGCTCTTTGACCATGATTGGACACCGCAGCTCTTTGACCATGATTGGACACCGCAGCTCTTCAGTCATGATTGGACACCACAGCTCTTCAGTCATGATTGGACACCGCAGCTCTTCAGTCATGATTGGACACCGCAGCTCTTTAGTCATGATTGGACACCGCAGCTCTTCAGTCATGATTGGACACCACAGCTCTTCAGTCATGATTGGACACGGCAGCTCTTCGACCATGATTGGACACCGCAGCTCTTCGACCATGATTGGACACCGCAGCTCTTCAACCATGATTGGACACCACAGCTCTTCAGTCATGATTGGACACCGCAGCTCTTTGACCATGATTGGACACCACAGCTCTTCAGTCATGATTGGACACCGCAGCTCTTCAGTCATGATTGGACACCGCAGCTCTTCAGTCATGATTGGACACCGCAGCTCTTCAACCATGATTGGACACCGCAGCTCTTCAACCATGATTGGACACCACAGCTCTTCAGTCATGATTGGACACCGCAGCTCTTCGACCATGATTGGACACCACAGCTCTTCAGTCATGATTGGACACCGCAGCTCTTCAGTCATGATTGGACACCGCAGCTCTTCAGTCATGATTGGACACCGCAGCTCTTCAGTCATGATTGGACACCGCAGCTCTTCAACCATGATTGGACACCGCAGCTCTTCAACCATGATTGGACACCACAGCTCTTCAGTCATGATTGGACACCGCAGCTCTTTGACCATGATTGGACACCACAGCTCTTCAGTCATGATTGGACACCGCAGCTCTTCAGTCATGATTGGACACCACAGCTCTTCAGTCATGATTGGACACCGCAGCTCTTCAACCATGATTGGACACCGCAGCTCTTCAACCATGATTGGACACCACAGCTCTTCAGTCATGATTGGACACCGCAGCTCTTCGACCATGATTGGACACCGCAGCTCTTCAACCATGATTGGACACCACAGCTCTTCAGTCATGATTGGACACCGCAGCTCTTTGACCATGATTGGACACCACAGCTCTTCAGTCATGATTGGACACCGCAGCTCTTTGACCATGATTGGACACCACAGCTCTTCAGTCATGATTGGACACCGCAGCTCTTCAGTCATGATTGGACACCGCAGCTCTTCAGTCATGATTGGACACCGCAGCTCTTCAGTCATGATTGGACACCGCAGCTCTTCAACCATGATTGGACACCGCAGCTCTTCAACCATGATTGGACACCACAGCTCTTCAGTCATGATTGGACACCGCAGCTCTTTGACCATGATTGGACACCACAGCTCTTCAGTCATGATTGGACACCGCAGCTCTTCAGTCATGATTGGACACCACAGCTCTTCAGTCATGATTGGACACCACAGCTCTTTGATCATGATTGGACACCACAGCTCTTTGACCATGATTGGACACCACAGCTCTTTGACCATGATTGGACACCGCAGCTCTTCGGCCATGATTGGACACAGGGCTATTTATATGGGCCCCACTATGGACACGACTCCTCCTGCGTTTTACAGATTTTGTGCGTCTCAAATGTTACCGTATTCCTTGTAAAGTACACCTTCGACCAGAGTCCATAAGATGTTACCGTATTCCTTGTAAAGTACACCGTTGACCAGAGTCCATAAGAATAGGGTGCCATTTGTTTCAATGGCTGTATCCCAATCTCCTCACCTCCACTCTCATTTCAAGTTTGCCCCACCAGGGTCCACTGGACAGAGGAGGTGAAGGTTTGAGAGGTCCACTGGACAGAGGAGATTAGGGTTTGACAGGTCACCCACCAGATCCATTGGACAGACGAGGTTAGGGTTTGAGAGGTCACCCACCAGATCCACCTGGACAGAGGAGGTTAGGGTTTGAGAGGTCCACTGGACAGAGGAGGTTAGGGTTAGAGAGGTCCACTGGTCAGAGGAGGTTAGGGTTAGAGAGGTCCACTGGACAGAGGAGGTTAGGGTTTGACAGGTCCACTGGACAGACGAGGTTAGGGTTAGAGAGGTCCACTGGTCAGAGGAGGTTAGGGTTTGAGAGGTCCACTGGACAGAGGAGGTGAAGGTTTGAGAGGTCCACTGGTCAGAGGAGGTTAGGGTTTGAGAGGTCCACTGGACAGAGGAGGTGAAGGTTTGAGAGGTCCACTGGACAGAGGAGGTTAGGGTTTGAGAGGTCCACTGGACAGAGGAGGTTAGGGTTTGAGAGGTCCACTGGTCAGAGGAGGTTAGGGTTTGAGAGGTCCACTGGACAGAGGAGGTGAAGGTTTGAGAGGTCCACTGGACAGAGGAGGTTAGGGTTTGAGAGGTCCACTGGTCAGAGGAGGTTAGGGTTTGAGAGGTCCACTGTACAGAGGAGGTTAGGGTTCGAGAGGTCACCCACCAGATCCATTGGACAGACGAGGTTAGGGTTTGAGAGGTCACCCACCAGATCCACCTGGACAGAGGAGGTAAGGGTTTGAGAGGTCCACTGGTCAGAGGAGGTTAGGGTTAGAGAGGTCCACTGGTCAGAGGAGGTTAGGGTTTGAGAGGTCCACTGGACAGAGGAGGTTAGGGTTTGAGAGGTCCACTGGACAGACAAGGTTAAGGTTTGAGAGGTCACCTGTTATTCTATATTCCCCAGCTCAATGCAGCTCCATCAGAGAGCATAGATTAATAATAGATGGGCAGTAATATGGAAACCTATCTAGCAGGATGGATGGGCAGATAGACAGACAGACAGACAGACGGAAACAAACATTAACCTCCTCTTCTGAGCCGCTTCGCTGAACGCAACAAATGAGCTTGAGCTGAGAGGAACACATGGACTGTAGTAACAGACTGAGCTGTCAGACAGGAACACATGGACTGTAGTAACAGACTGAGCTGTCAGACAGGAACACACGGACTGTAGTAACAGACTGAGCTGTCAGACAGGAACACACAGACTGTAGTAACAGACTGAGCTGTCAGACAGGAACACACGGACTGTAGTAACAGACTGAGCTGTCAGACAGGAACACACGGACTGTAGTAACAGACTGAGCTGTCAGACAGGAACACACGGACTGTAGTAACAGACTGAGCTGTCAGACAGGAACACACGGACTGTAGTAACAGACTGAGCTGTCAGACAGGAACACACGGACTGTAGTAACAGACTGAGCTGTCAGACAGGAACACACGGACTGTAGTAACAGACTGAGCTGTCAGACAGGAACACACGGACTGTAGTAACAGACTGAGCTGTCAGACAGGAACACACAGACTGAGCCATTAAGGGTGCAACATGAGACAGTTCATTGGACAACAGATTTCAAATCAGACAAATAAAAAGCAGAGAAATACAGGAGCAGTATTTTTATTCATCTAATAATAAACTATTTTACAAATCTTCCCCGTGTACAGCGGCTGTGCGCTTTACAAAGTCTGTTAGCTAGAGTCCTCGTTGTCAGCCTCCTTTTGAGCAACAATTCCAATTCCTGAATGTTTCACACTTCTTGATATGGAGACACAAAGTGAACACAGAGGAAGACACAGAGGAAGAGTCAGTCATCGTGTATTTGGTGAAGAGGAGAGAAGGCCTGCAAAAAAATCCCACTAACTTTCCCAAAAGTCAAGTTTTTCAGAAATCCACAGTTGAAAGATTCTGTGGAATCAGGAGGGAACAATAAGGACGTGGAATCCTCCAAAACAGGGATTTCTGGGAAAAAACCTGGGAAAGTCGCGGGAATTTTGCAACCCCCGAGAGAAGAAAGATGTGGGTTTTTGAGGTCAGATGCGTCGACCTCTGGGATCCTTTGTGGATTCCGTCTGAGGGGGGAAAAAAGGAAACAGACAGACTGTCAGTTCATCAGTTCACCTCATCAAACCAACATCAACCCTGTGTTCAGTTCATCAGATGACCTCATCAAACCACCATCAACCCTGTGTTCAGTTCATCAGATGACCTCATCAAACCACCATCAACCCTGTGTTCAGTTCATCAGATGACCTCATCAAACCAACATCAACCCTGTGTTCAGTTCATCAAACCAACATCAACCCTGTGTTCAGTTCATCAGATCACCTCATCAAACCAACATCAACCCTGTGTTCAGTTCATCAGATCACCTCATCAAACCAACATCAACCCTGTGTTCAGTTCATCAAACCAACATCAACCCTGTGTTCAGTTCATCAGATCACCTCATCAAACCCCCATCAACCCTGTGTTCAGTTCATCAGATCACCTCATCAAACCAACATCAACCCTGTGTTCAGTTCATCAGATCACCTCATCAAACCAACATCAACCCTGTGTTCAGTTCACACCGATTTGAACCAAGATCAATCCAGCCTTGGGGAGTAAAACAATCTTTCTGTCAATAAAACACACAAACCTTACCTATCATATTATTGTGACGTAGCGCTGGTAACTGCGGTAACGGCTGCTGTCTGCTCTCTGGGGGCTGTTTACTTGACGATAAGGCCCTCAGGCTAGCTACTGACTAACTGTGTGGAGTGGGGGGAGGGAGGGAGGGAGGGAGGGAGGGAGGGAGGGAGGGAGGGAGGGAGGGTCTAGTGTGAACGGTCAGCGGGGTGGTTCTCAGAACAGGACATGCGTCCAAAATAGCACTACTATTTCCAATACAGTACACTACTTTAGACCAGGGCCCGTAGGACTAACCCATAGACCAGGACCCGTAGGACTAACCCATAGACCAGGACCCGTAGGACTAACCCATAGACCACGGCCCGTAGGACAAACCCATAGGCCAGGAACCGTAGGACTAACCCATAGACCAGGACCCGTAGGACTAACCCATAGACCAGGACCCGTAGGACTAACCCATAGACCAGGACCCGTAGGACTAACCCATAGGCCAGGACCCATAGGACTAACCCATAGGCCAGGACCCGTAGGACTAACCCATAGGCCAGGACCCGTAGGACTAACCCATAGACCAGGAACGATAGGACTAACCCATAGACCAGGACCCGTAGGACTAACCCATAGACCAGGACCCGTAGGACTAACCCATAGCAATCTGGTCAAAAGTAGCGCACAATCAAGGGAACAGAGGGCCATTTGGGACTAAACTGCTATAGTGTTTACCTGGCCAGGGGGACAGGTGTTGTGTCTGTACCGTAACTCAGTCATGTAGTGTCCAGGTGTAACCTGTCTGTACCGTAACTCAGTCACGTAGTGTCCAGGTGTTGTGTCTGTACCGTAACTCAGTCATGTAGTGTCCAGGTGTAACCTGTCTGTACCGTAACTCAGTCATGTAGTGTCCAGGTGTTGTGTCTGTACTGTAACTCAGTCATGTAGTGTCCAGGTGTTGTGTCTGTACCGTAACTCAGTCATGTAGTGTCCAGGTGTAACCTGTCTGTACCGTAACTCAGTCATGTAGTGTCCAGGTGTAACCTGTCTGTACTGTAACTCAGTCATGTAGTGTCCAGGTGTTGTGTCTGTACCGTAACTCAGTCATGTAGTGTCCAGGTGTTGTGTCTGTACTGTAACTCAGTCATGTAGTGTCCAGGTGTTGTGTCTGTACCGTAACTCAGTCATGTAGTGTCCAGGTGTTGTGTCTGTACTGTAACTCAGTCATGTAGTGTCCAGGTGTTGTGTCTGTACCGTAACTCAGTCATGTAGTGTCCAGGTGTAACCTGTCTGTACCGTAACTCAGTCATGTAGTGTCCAGGTGTTGTGTCTGTACCATAACTCAGTCATGTAGTGTCCAGGTGTTGTGTCTGTACCGTAACTCAGTCATGTAGTGTCCAGGTGTTGTGTCTGTACCGTAACTCAGTCATGTAGTGTCCAGGTGTTGTGTCTGTACCGTAACTCAGTCATGATGTGTCCAGGTGTAACCTGTCTGTACCGTAACTCAGTCATGTAGTGTCCAGGTGTAACCTGTCTGTACCGTAACTCAGTCATGTAGTGTCCAGGTGTTGTGTCTGTACCGTAACTCAGTCATGTAGTGTCCAGGTGTAACCTGTCTGTACCGTAACTCAGTCATGTAGTGTCCAGGTGTTGTGTCTGTACCGTAACTCAGTCATGTAGTGTCCAGGTGTTGTGTCTGTACCGTAACTCAGTCATGTAGTGTCCAGGTGTTGTGTCTGTACCGTAACTCAGTCATGTAGTGTCCAGGTGTAACCTGTCTGTACCGTAACTCAGTCATGTAGTGTCCAGGTGTTGTGTCTGTACCATAACTCAGTCATGTAGTGTCCAGGTGTAACCTGTCTGTACCGTAACTCAGTCATGTAGTGTCCAGGTGTAACCTGTCTGTACCGTAACTCAGTCATGTAGTGTCCAGGTGTAACCTGTCTGTACCGTAACTCAGTCATGTAGTGTCCAGGTGTAACCTGTCTGTACTGTAACTCAGTCATGTAGTGTCCAGGTGTTGTGTCTGTACCGTAACTCAGTCATGTAGTGTCCAGGTGTAACCTGTCTGTACCGTAACTCAGTCATGTAGTGTCCAGGTGTTGTGTCTGTACCGTAACTCAGTCATGTAGTGTCCAGGTGTTGTGTCTGTACCGTAACTCAGTGATGTAGTGTCCAAGTGTTGTGTCTGTACCGTAACTCAGTCATGTAGTGTCCAGGTGTTGTGTCTGTACTGTAACTCAGTCATGTAGTGTCCAGGTGTTGTGTCTGTACCGTAACTCAGTCATGTAGTGTCCAAGTGTTGTGTCTGTACCGTAACTCAGTCATGTAGTGTCCAGGTGTTGTGTCTGTACTGTAACTCAGTCATGTAGTGTCCAGGTGTTGTGTCTGTACCGTAACTCAGTCATGTAGTGTCCAGGTGTAACCTGTCTGTACAGTAACTCAGTCATGTAGTGTCCAGGTGTTGTGTCTGTACTGTAACTCAGTCATGTAGTGTCCAGGTGTTGTGTCTGTACCGTAACTCAGTCATGTAGTGTCCAGGTGTTGTGTCTGTACTGTAACTCAGTCATGTAGTGTCCAGGTGTTGTGTCTGTACCGTAACTCAGTCATGTAGTGTCCAGGTGTAGCCTGTCTGTACCGTAACTCAGTCATGTAGTGTCCAGGTGTTGTGTCTGTACCGTAACTCAGTCATGTAGTGTCCAGGTGTTGTGTCTGTACCGTAACTCAGTCATGTAGTGTCCAGGTGTAACCTGTCTGTACCGTAACTCAGTCATGTAGTGTCCAGGTGTTGTGTCTGTACCGTAACTCAGTCATGTAGTGTCCAGGTGTAACCTGTCTGTACCGTAACTCAGTCATGTATGTAGTGTAACTCAGTCATGTAGTGTCCAGGTGTTGTGTCTGTACCGTAACTCAGTCATGTAGTGTCCAGGTGTAACCTGTCTGTACCGTAACTCAGTCATGTAGTGTCCAGGTGTAACCTGTCTGTACCGTAACTCAGTCATGTAGTGTCCAGGTGTTGTGTCTGTACCGTAACTCAGTCATGTAGTGTCCAGGTGTTGTGTCTGTACCGTAACTCAGTCATGTAGTGTCCAGGTGTTGTGTCTGTACCGTAACTCAGTCATGTAGTGTCCAGGTGTAACCTGTCTGTACCGTAACTCAGTCATGTAGTGTCCAGGTGTAACCTGTCTGTACCGTAACTCAGTCATGTAGTGTCCAGGTGTTGTGTCTGTACCGTAACTCAGTCATGTAGTGTCCAGGTGTAACCTGTCTGTACCGTAACTCAGTCATGTAGTGTCCAGGTGTTGTGTCTGTACCGTAACTCAGTCATGTAGTGTCCAGGTGTAACCTGTCTGTACCGTAACTCAGTCATGTAGTGTCCAGGTGTTGTGTCTGTACCGTAACTCAGTCATGTAGTGTCCAGGTGGTGTGTCTGTACCGTAACTCAGTCATGATGTGGTCAGTCAGTCCCTGGCCCTGGGCGGCTGGTAATACTGGACCGTGGGCCGCGTCCTCGTGGTGGTCCTAGGCTGCCCGTCTCCCCCGCGCCGGTACTCTAGCCCCTCCTCTTCCTTCTGCCACCACACATACACAGACCTACCATCAGTTTGTTTATTTATTAAATCATACTGAATACGATTCTATTCTTTTTTATTTATTAATTTTTATCTTTATTTAACCAGGCAAGTCAGTTAAGAACAAATTCTTATTTTCAATGATGGCCTAGGAACAGTGGGTTTTAACTGCCTTGTTCAGTGGCAGAACGACAGATTTTTTACCTTGTCAGCTCGGGGATTTGAACTTGCAACCTTTCGGTTACTAGCCCAACGCTCTAACCACTAGGCTACCCTGCCACCTTCCTTCCTTCCTTCCTTCCTCCCTCCGTCCCCCCTACCTCCGTCCCCCTACCTCCTCCCCTCCCTCCCTCGCTCCCTCCGCCGTTCTGACAGGCAGGACCTGATCCTAGATCTGCCCTCTGGACTAAAGACACTGAGAATACACTGCGCTGGTTTATGAGATGATATTAGAGCAGCTGACCTTCCTGAAGGCTAAACCCACGTTGTATCAGTCTGTGTGTCTTCACACCTGAATATGAGGCGTCATCTTAGACGCAACCAAGGCCTTTCTATTAGGTAGAACGAAGGCTCATTCTCAATGAGTCTTTCCTCGTTTCCTCACATCCTCTTTTCCTCTCCTCCTTCTCTAAAACCCATCAGAGGAGACGGACTAGGGGTGGGGGTGGGGGAGAAGCTGGAGAGGAGACGGACTAGGGGTGGGGGGGGTGGGGGAGAAGCTGGAGAGGAGACGGACTAGGGGTGAGGGGGGTGGGGGAGGGGGAGAAGCTGGAGAGGAGACGGACTAGGGGTGGGGGGGGTGGGGGAGGGGGAGAAGCTGGAGAGGAGACGGACTAGGGGTGGGGGGGGTGGGGGAGGGGGAGAAGCTGGAGAGGAGACGGACTAGGGGTGGGGGGGGGGTGGGGGAGGGGGAGAAGCTGGAGAGGAGAGAGGACGTGAGGGATCGTGGAAAGGTGAGTCGAGACAGAGCAACTGTAGTCCCATAGATACTTACCCAGAAGTCCGTGCTGACCGGTCTGATGTTGTGTAGAAGGACCTCCTCACAGTTTCCATACTCAGTGAAGACCACGACGGCCGTGAGACCAGAGGGATGAACAGCATCTATTCTGGACCTGTAGAACTACACACAGAGATGTCATTACACACAGCATCTATCCTGGACCTGTAGAACTACACACAGAGATGTCATTACACACAGCATCTATCCTGGACCTGTGAGAACTACACACAGAGGTGTCATTATACACAGCATCTATCCTGGACCTGTAGAACTACACACAGAGGTGTCATTACACACAGCATCTATCCTGGACCTGTAGAACTACACACAGAGGTGTCATTACACACAGCATCTATCCTGGACCTGTAAAACTACACACAGAGGTGTCATTACACACAGCATCTATCCTGGACCTGTGAGAACTACACACAGAGGTGTCATTATACACAGCATCTATCCTGGACCTGTAAAACTACACACAGAGGTGTCATTACACACAGCATCTATCCTGGACCTGTGAGAACTACACACAGAGGTGTCATTACACACAGCATCTATCCTGGACCTGTAGAACTACACACAGAGGTGTCATTACACACAGCATCTATCCTGGACCTGTGAGAACTACACACAGAGGTGTCATTATACACAGCATCTATCCTGGACCTGTAGAACTACACACAGAGGTGTCATTATACACAGCCATGACTCCCATCTATCTAACCATGACTCCCATCTATCTAACCATGACTCCCATCTACCTAACCATGACTCCCATCTATCTAACCATGACTCCCATCTATCTAACCATGACTCCCATCTATCTAACCATGACTCCCATCTATCTAACCATGACTCCCATCTATCTAACCATGACTCCCATCTACCTAACCATGACTCCCATCTATCTAACCATGACTCCCATCTATCTAACCATGACTCCCATCTACCTAACCATGACTCCCATCTACCTAACCATGACTCCCATCTATCTAACCATGACTCCCATCTATCTAACCATGACTCCCATCTACCTAACCATGACTCCCATCTATCTAACCATGACTCCCATCTACCTAACCATGACTCCAGTTTTAATATAGTTGTACCTTGTTGTCTTCCCAGTAGAGCGCTAGAACCTGGTCTCCTGGTTTCAAGTTCCCCAGGCCTTGAGCCACTGCAGGCTCCATGGTCCCAACCTGCCCCTGGTCTGACCTCTGGTCTGACCTCTGGCCTTTGACTTGCCCCGTTCTCTTCTTAGGGGCGGTGTTGGAGTTGTTATGGGCGGGGTTAGTGCTGTTCCTGTTGTGTGGCTCCTCCCTCTCCCTGGGGGCGGGACCAGAGGAGTAGTTCTGTTGTTTGATTGGCCCTGTTCGGTGTTCCGTTGACGAGTCACCGTTTTGGAGGTGTGGCCCCGTGCCTGGGCCGCTACCCACTTGGCCTTTCACTGGACGAGACTCGCCACGGGACACGCCCCAGTCCTGCATCCCGGCGCTACAGTCCTTCTCCTGCCCCGCCCACGACGTTGAAGAGTTAGACGGTCCGTTGTCCCGGTAACGGTCAAAGTTGTCAGAGTTGGGCCTTTCCCTGTGGGACTTTCCCCCTCCTCCTCTCCGTCTGCTGTTGGGCTCAGCTCTACAATACAACACAACGTTACTGCACATCCCAGAATGCACCTTTCTTCATTGGCATCGCCGTGTCCCGAGAATGAAAAGCACTGCACACACATTAGAAAACAGTCAACTCTCGCACGTTGTATTCATAAACACGGATGACATTGACAATGAGACGACATTCATAATCAAGTCTAATCAAGTATCCATACAAACAATGCCACTTAATATAATGTTTACATACCCTACATTACTCATCTCATATGTATATACTGTCCTCTATACCATCTACTGCATCTTGCCATCTTTATGTAATACATGTATCACTAGCCACTTTAAACTATGCCACTTTGTTTACATACTCATCTCATATGTATATACTGTACTCGATACCATCTACTGTATCTTGCCTATGCCGCTCTGTACCATCACTCATTCATATATCCTTATGTACATATTCTTTATCCTCTTACACTTGTGTCTATAAGGTAGTAGTTTTGGAATTGTTAGCTAGATTACTTGTTGGTTATTACTGCATTGTCGGAACTAGAAGCACAAGCATTTCGCTACACTCGCATTAACATCTGCTAACCATGTGTATGTGACCAATAACATCTGCTAACCGTGTGTATGTGACCAATAACATCTGCTAACCGTGTGTATGTGACCAATAACATCTGCTAACCATGTGTATGTGACCAATAACATCTGCTAACCATGTGTATGTGACCAATAACATCTGCTAACCATGTGTATGTGACCAATAACATCTGCTAACCATGTGTATGTGACCAATAACATCTGCTAACCATGTGTATGTGACCATTAACATCTGCTAACCATGTGTATGTGACCAATAACATCTGCTAACCATGTGTATGTGACCAATAACATCTGCTAACCATGTGTATGTGACCATTAACATCTGCTAACCATGTGTATGTGATCAATAAAAATGTGATTTGATTTGATGAGACGACGTTCCCAATCAAGTCTAATACAGTATCCATACCTGTTGTCTGTTCCGCTGTCAGACCTCTGGACCCCTTTAGGTTCTGATACACAGTTAGAACTGGACTCTGTCTGGTGCTGGCCTGGTTTAGAGGCAGCTGGTGCAGGTCCGTTGTCCTGCTTCATCCCTCCTCCTCCTCCTCCTCCTCTCTTATTAAACGACAGATCGGGTACCGAGTGCTGCTCTCTCCGACTTTGGTTCTGGAACCCTCCGGAACCAGAACTAGAACCTACTCTGATCCCCTGCTGGAAGGTTCTAGAACCAGAAGATTCCCCCTGGGTTCCGTCTCTGGGTTCTCTGTTCCGCTGGCCGGGGGCGGGGTACGTAGCAGCAGGGCAGAACACTGATGTCTGTCCTCTGGCCTCCCTGGCTGTTTGTCTCTCATGCTGGGCCTCTCTCCACCTCTCTGACCCTCCTCCACCTCCAGGAGGGGCCTTCTCCTGTGTCTGGCCCCTTTCCTGGCCTCTGTCCTGGGCTCTCTCCTGGCCCTGCCGGCTCCCTGCTGGAGCTGGGGCTGGGGTGGATGTGGCGATGGAGGGGTCGTGGCCAGGTTTAGGGAAATCCTTGTCACTATCCCTCTGGAAACGAGGAGGTCTGTCGTTCCTGTCGTTCCTGAAGTCTGATCTGTCGTTCCTCTCGTTTCTCTCCTTCCGTGATCTGTCGTTCCTGGACCAGTCGTTCCTCCCGTCTGACCAGTCGTTACGGCTGACGCTGCGTTGGGGGTACCTGTCCTGGGACTGGCTGTTAGGAGGGAACGTCATCTTACCCTCATGATGCCTCTGAGAGGACTGGCTCTTTGGCTCTGGAGGAGAAACCCAGAGAGAACACACACACACACACACACACACACACACACACACACACACACACACACACACACACACACACACACACACACACACACACACACACACACACACACACACACACACACACACACACACACACACACACGCACACACACACACACACACACACACACACACACACAGGTGTGAATGTTTAAACGTTAAAACATTTTAACCAAATTGGATACACAATTTGCCGATAGACAGGCCTAGTGCACGGTTCTGACTGTCTGTCTGGTGGCTGACCTGCCTATACTGATAGATAGACCTAGTGCACGGTTCTGACTGTCTGTCTGGTGGCTGACCTGCCTATACTGATAGATAGACCTAGTGCACGGTTCTGACTGTCTGTCTGGTGGCTGACCTGCCTATACTGATAGATAGACCTAGTGCACGGTTCTGTCTGTCTATCTGTCTGTCTGTCTCTGTGTCCCTCCCCTCTCTCTTCCCCACCCCGCTAGCTGTTCTGTCTGTCTGTCTGTCTGTCTGTCTCTGTGCCCCTCCCACCTCTCTTCCCCACCTCTCTAGCTGTTCTGTCTGTCTCTGTGCCCCTCCCACCTCTCGAGCTGTTCTGTCTGTCTCTGTGCCCCTCCTCTCTCTCTTCCCCACCTCTCTAGCTGTTCTGTCTTGTCTGTCTGTCTGTCTGTCTGTCTCTGTGCCCCTTCCACCTCTCTAGCTGTTCTGTCTGTCTCTGTGCCCCTCCCACCTCTCTAGCTGTTCTGTCTGTCTCTGTGCCCCTGCCCTCTCTCTTCCCCACCTCTCTAGCTCGCTGTGAAAAGATGTGAGTGTTTGTGTTCTCGGAAGTACGGCAACTAATCCTGTCTCCGTTTTCAAAAATACTGAATGTCAGGAGGCGATTCCTAGAGGAAGAAGTATTTTCAGTCTACTACTAAATGTCTCCTTACTACATTTGAACACAGTGAATAAACAGAGTTTCTATTGTGTTATTGACTGTATGTTTTGTTTACTCCATGTGTAACTGTGTTGTTGTTTTTATGTTTGTTTACTCCATATGTAACTCTCTCACTCTCTCTCTCTCTGTCTCTCTCTCTCTCTCTCTGTCTGTGTTGTTGTTTTTATGTTTGTTTATTCCATATGTAACTCTGTGTTGTTGTTTTTATGTTTGTTTACTCCATGTGTAACTCTGTGTTGTTGTTTGTGTCGCACTGCTTAGCTTTATCTTGGTCAGGGTCGCAATTGTAAATGAGAACTTGTTCTCAACTGGCCTACCTGGTTAAATAAAGGTGTTCTCAACTAGCCTACCTGGTTAAATAAAGGTGTTCTCAACTAGCCTACCTGGTTAAATAAAGGTGAAATAAAATAAATGAAATTGGCAAGTCATGGTATTTAACCAGATGTAAAGATTGGTCTGTGCTCAGGCGGCAGGCGGCAGGCAGGCTGTACGATTGTTTATCCCACAGGCAGCTCAAGATGAATTTGATTGGACAGTTCTGGAAGCCTCGTGATGGACGTTAGTCCCACTTCAGAAGCGACCTTCCTTTACAGACAAGTAGAATACCCGTTCAGCGGGCGCTTCGACTCTCCAGAGAACGTTTGGTCTGACTGAGGGAGATTTCACTTTCTGACTGAGGGAGATTTCACTTTCTGACTGAGGGAGATTTCACTGTCTGACTGAGGGAGATTTCACTGTCTGACTGAGGGAGATTTCACTGTCTGACTGAGGGAGATTTCACTGTCTGACTGAGGGAGATTTCACTGTCTGACTGAGGGAGATTTCACTGTCTGACTGAGGGAGATAGAACTTCACCGTCTGACTGAGGGAGATTTCACTGTCTGACTGAGGGAGATTTCACTGTCTGACTGAGGGAGATTTCACTGTCTGACTGAGGGAGATTTCACTGTCTGACTGAGGGAGATTTCACTGTCTGACTGAGGGAGATTTCACTGTCTGTCTGAGGGAGATAGAACTTCACTGTCTGACTGAGGGAGATTTCACTGTCTGACTGAGGGAGATTTCACTGTCTGACTGAGGGAGATTTCACTGTCAGACTGAGGGAGATTTCACTGTCAGACTGAGGGAGATTTCACTGTCTGACTGAGGGAGATTTCACTGTCTGACTGAGGGAGATTTCACTGTCTGACTGAGGGAGATTTCACTGTCTGTCTGAGGGAGATTTCACTGTCTGACTGAGGGAGATTTCACTGTCTGACTGAGGGAGATTTCCCTGTCTGACTGAGGGAGATAGAACTTCACTGTCTGTCTGAGCGAGATAGAACTTCACTGTCTGACTGAGGGAGATTTCACTGTCTGACTGAGGGAGATTTCACTGTCTGTCTGAGGGAGATAGAACTTCACTGTCTGACTGAGGGAGATTTCACTGTCTGACTGAGGGAGATTTCACTGTCTGTCTGAGGGAGATTTCACTGTCTGACTGAGGGAGATTTCACTGTCTGACTGAGGGAGATTTCACTATCTGTCTGAGGGAGATTTCACTGTCTGACTGAGGGAGATTTCACTGTCTGACTGAGGGAGATTTCACTGTCTGTCTGAGGGAGATTTCACTGTCTGTCTGAGGGAGATTTCACTGTCTGTCTGAGGGAGATAGAACTCCACTGTCTGTCTGAGGGAGATTTCACTGTCTGACTGAGGGAGATTTCACTGTCTGTCTGAGGGAGATAGGACTCCACTGTCTGACTGAGGGAGATTTAACTGTCTGACTGAGGGAGATAGAACTCCACTGTCTGTCTGAGGGAGATTTCAATGTCTGTCTGAGGGAGATAGGACTCCACTGTCTGACTGAGGGAGATTTCACTGTCTGACTGAGGGAGATAGAACTCCACTGTCTGTCTGATGGAGATTTCACTGTCTGTCTGAGGGAGATAGAACTCCACTGTCTGACTGAGGGAGATTTCACTGTCTGACTGAGGGAGATTTCACTGTCTGACTGAGGGAGATTTCACTGTCAGACTGAGGGAGATTTCACTGTCTGACTGAGGGAGATTTCACTGTCTGACTGAGGGAGATTTCACTGTCTGACTGAGGGAGATTTCACTGTCTGTCTGAGGGAGATTTCACTGTCTGACTGAGGGAGATTTCACTGTCTGACTGAGGGAGATTTCCCTGTCTGACTGAGGGAGATAGAACTTCACTGTCTGTCTGAGCGAGATAGAACTTCACTGTCTGACTGAGGGAGATTTCACTGTCTGACTGAGGGAGATTTCACTGTCTGTCTGAGGGAGATAGAACTTCACTGTCTGACTGAGGGAGATTTCACTGTCTGACTGAGGGAGATTTCACTGTCTGTCTGAGGGAGATTTCACTGTCTGACTGAGGGAGATTTCACTGTCTGACTGAGGGAGATTTCACTGTCTGTCTGAGGGAGATTTCACTGTCTGACTGAGGGAGATTTCACTGTCTGTCTGAGGGAGATTTCACTGTCTGACTGAGGGAGATTTCACTGTCTGTCTGAGGGAGATTTCACTGTCTGTCTGAGGGAGATAGAACTCCACTGTCTGTCTGAGGGAGATTTCACTGTCTGTCTGAGGGAGATAGGACTCCACTGTCTGACTGAGGGAGATTTCACTGTCTGACTGAGGGAGATAGAACTCCACTGTCTGTCTGAGGGAGATTTCAATGTCTGTCTGAGGGAGATAGGACTCCACTGTCTGACTGAGGGAGATTTCACTGTCTGACTGAGGGAGATAGAACTCCACTGTCTGTCTGATGGAGATTTCACTGTCTGTCTGAGGGAGATAGAACTCCACTGTCTGACTGAGGGAGATTTCACTGTCTGACTGAGGGAGATTTCACTGTCTGACTGAGGGAGATAGAACTCCACTGTCTGACTGAGGGAGATTTCACTGTCTGTCTGAGGGAGATAGAACTCCACTGTCTGTCTGAGGGAGATTTCACTGTCTGACTGAGGGAGATAGAACTTCACTGTCTGTCTGAGGGAGATTTCACTGTCTGAGGGAGATTTCACTGTCTGACTGAGGGAGATTTCACTGTCTGACTGAGGGAGATTTCACTGTCTGACTGAGGGAGATTTCACTGTCTGACTGAGGGAGATTTCACTGTCTGACTGAGGGAGATTTCACTGTCTGAGGGAGATTTCACTGTCTGACTGAGGGAGATTTCACTGTCTGACTGAGGGAGATTTCACTGTCTGACTGAGGGAGATTTCACTGTCTGACTGAGGGAGATTTCACTGTCTGACTGAGGGAGATTTCACTGTCTGACTGAGGGAGATTTCACTGTCTGACTGAGGGAGATTTCACTGTCTGACTGAGGGAGATTTCACTTTCTGACTGAGGGAGATTTCACTTTCTGACTGAGGGAGATTTCACTGTCTGACTGAGGGAGATTTCACTGTCTGACTGAGGGAGATTTCACTGTCTGACTGAGGGAGATTTCACTGTCTGACTGAGGGAGATTTCACCTTATTAGGACCATTATTCTGCATTGTAAACTAATAGGACCATTATTCTGCAAATTGTAAATTGAGGTGGAATTTTCAGATTTTTTTTTGTATAGTTTTAACAGAAAATGATTTGTAAAAAAAAATGCAGATTAAACGTTAAGCAACATTGTCCATTGGTCACATCCCTAACGTGTCACAGACATGCTTAATACGTTCTACATACGGTCTTTTAATTGGAGACCTGAGAAACAAATCGAATCGAAAAACAAACGTCATTATATACTATTTTTTTAAACAAGGAAGGCAGAAACTAAAGTCATTGCCAGAGTTCAGTAAAAATGATCCCAAACTCTGGTTTCCAACGTCTCAATACTTGAAATGAGCCCGAACATCAAACGGTAACTTCCCCTCATGAAAGGCAGGAAATGAAACCCATCCCTCTCTGTTGACTGTGTCCATTTCCCCTCTGAGGTGCACCATATGTCAGTTTGTCGCCATGCCTACACACTGATGTCAGAGACTTAACTAACGGCAGCACTGTTTTATACAGATTAATACCCTCTGTAGAGAGACACAGACCATCTGGCCTGGCTCCTCACTGTGACCACCAGAGGAGAGGACAGGACGACGGCACCAGAGACTACAGCACCAGAGACTACAGCACCAGAGACTACAGCACCAGAGACAGGACCAGAGACTATAATATATACAGATTAATACCCTCTGTAGAGAGACACAGACCATCTGGCCTGGCTCCTCACTGTGACCACCAGAGGAGAGGACAGGACGACGGCACCAGAGACTACAGCACCAGAGACTACAGCACCAGAGACTACAGCACCAGAGACAGGACCAGAGACTATAATATATACAGATTAATACCCTCTGTAGAGAGACACAGACCATCTGGCCTGGCTCCTCACTGTGACCACCAGAGGAGAGGACAGGACGACGGCACCAGAGACTACCGCACCAGAGACTACAGCACCAGAGACTACAGCACCAGAGACAGGACTACAGCACCAGAGACTACAGCACCAGAAACTACAGCACCAGAGACAGGACTACAGCACCAGAGACTACAGCACCAGAGACAGGACTACGGTACCAGAGACTACAGCACCAGAGACTACAGCACCAGAGACTACAGCACCAGAGACAGGACTACAGCACCAGAGACTACAGCACCAGAGACTACAGCACCAGAGACTACAGCCCCAGAGACTATACCACCAAAGACAGGACTACAGCACCAGAGACTACAGCACCAGAGACAGGACTACAGCACCAGAGACTACAGAACCAGAGACAGGACTACGGCACCAGAGACTACAGCACCAGAGACTACAGCACCAGAGACAGGACTACAGCACCAGAGACTATACCACCAAAGACTACAGCACCAGAGACAGGACTACAGCACCAGAGACTACAGCACCAGAGACTACAGCACCAGAGACGACAGCACCAGAGACTATAACACCAAAGACTATAACACCAGAGACAGGACCAGAGACTATAACACCAGAGACAGGACTACAGGACCAGAGACGATAACACCAGAGACAGGACCAGAAACTATAACACCAGAGACTATAACACCAGAGACAGGACTAGAGGACTAGAGACTATAACACCAGAGACTATAACACCAGAGACAGGACTAGAGACTATAACACCAGAGACTATAACACCAGAGACTATAACACCAAAGACTATAAAACCATAGACAGGACTAGAGACTATAACACCAGAGACTATAACACCAGAGACAGGACTAGAGACTATAACACCAGAGACTATAACACCAGAGACTATAACACCAGAGACAGGACTAGAGACTATAACACCAGAGACTATAACACCAGAGACAGGACTAGAGACTATAACACCAGAGACTATAACACCAGAGACTATAACACCAGAGACAGGACTAGAGACTATAACACCAGAGACTACAGCACCAGAGACAGGACTACAGCACCAGAGACAGGACTACGGCACCAGAGACTACAGCACCAGAGACTACAGCACCAGAGACTACAGCACCAGAGACTACAGCACCAGAGACAGGACTACAGCAACCGAGACTACAGCACCAGAGACTACAGCACCAGAGACTACAGCCCCAGAGACTATACCACCAAAGACAGGACTACAGCACCAGAGACTACAGCACCAGAGACAGGACTACAGCACCAGAGACTATACCACCAAAGACTACAGCACCAGAGACAGGACTACAGCACCAGAGACTACAGCACCAGAGACTACAGCACCAGAGACGACAGCACCAGAGACGACAGCACCAAAGACTATAACACCAGAGACAGGACCAGAGACTATAACACCAGAGACTATAACACCAGAGACAGAACTAGAGACTATAACACCAGAGACAGGACTAGAGACTATAACGCCAGAGACTATAACACCAGAGACAGGACTAGAGACTATGAACCCTGGTCTCCAGAGGGGAACGGTACATGTTCATGGAGCCACTCCAACACAGATGTACACCATACACTATAACACCAGAGACTATAACACCAGAGACTATAACACCCGAGACTATAACACCATACACTATAACACCAGAGACTATAACACCAGAGACTATAACACCAGAGACTATAACACCAGAGACTATAACACCATACACTATAACACCATACACTATAACACCAGAGACAGGACTAGAGGACCAGAGACTATAACACCAGAGACTATAACATCAGAGACAGGACCATACACTATAACACCAGAGACTATAACACCAGAGACAGGACTACAGGACTAGAGACTATGAACCCTGGTCTCCAGAGGGGAACGGTACATGTTCATGGAGCCACTCCAACACAGATTTACACCATACACTATAACACCAGAGACTATAACACCAGAGACTATAACACCAGAGACTATAACACCAGAGACTATAACACCAGAGACAATAACACCAGAGACAGGACTAGAGACTATGAACCCTGGTCTCCAGAGGGGAATGGTACATGTTCATGGAGCCACTCCAACACAGATTTACACCATACACTATAACACCAGAGACTATAACACCAGAGACTATAACACCAGAGACTATAACACCAGAGACTATAACACCAGAGACTATAACACCAGAGACAATAACACCAGAGACAGGACTAGAGACTATGAACCCTGGTCTCCAGAGGGGAATGGTACATGTTCATGGAGCCACTCCAACACAGATTTACACCATACACTATAACACCAGAGACTATAACACCAGAGACAGGACTAGAGACTATAACACCAGAGACTATAACACCAGAGACAGGACTACAGGACTAGAGACTATGAACCCTGGTCTCCAGAGGGGAATGGTACATGTTCATGGAGCCACTCCAACACAGATTTACACCATACACTATAACACCAGAGACTATAACACCAGAGACTATAACACCAGAGACTATAACACCAGAGACTATAACACCAGAGACTATAACACCAGAGACAATAACACCAGAGACTATAACACCAGAGACTATAACACCATACACTATAACACCATACACTATAACACCAGAGACAGGACTAGAGGACCAGAGACTATGAACCCTGGTCTCCAGAGGGGAACGGTACATGTTCATGGAGCCACTCCAACACAGATTTACACCATACATCGTTTCTCACAAAAGTCTATTTCTTATTTTTAAAAAAGTACAATACTTGAAGGAATTTTTAATGACAGTTCATCTTTGATGCTGGAAAAAAAAAGAGTGTGAATCAGAAAGAAAAACAGTAACAAAAATAAACTTATTATCTACCTGGAAGAGAAAATTCCCCTTTTCAAAGTATGTCACAAATAGCTGTAACAAACTGCTATGTGCTTTGTGAAACAAAATGTCAGGTTGAAAGCAGGCATCACAGCGGGATAAAAGGTAGAGGAAGGGAACGATCTCTGCTGCGACCTCGCTCTCCCATCAAGGTGCAGGAACTCAGGAGCAAAGTGAAGTAGAGACACTTCTTTACTGTTAAAACCAACCAGTTTCAACTGTAGCAAAAAACCCTGATGAAGACTATTGGTAAAGGACAGGACTCCTAACTGTACCTTGTAGGGAGAAGACTATTGGTAGAGGAAGGACTGTACCTTGTAGGGAGAAGACTATTGGTAAAGGACAGGACTGTACCTTGTAGGGAGAAGACTATTGGTAGAGGAAGGACTGTACCTTGTAGGGAGAAGACTATTGGTAGAGGAAGGACTGTACCTTGTAGGGAGAAGACTATTGGTAGAGGACAGGACTGAACCTTGTAGGGAGAAGACTATTGGTAAAGGACAGGACTCCTAACTGTACCTTGTAGGGAGAAGACTATTGGTAAAGGACAGGACTGAACCTTGTAGGGAGAAGACTATTGGTAGAGGACAGGACTGAACCTTGTAGGGAGAAGACTATTGGTAAAGGACAGGACTCCTAACTGTACCTTGTAGGGAGAAGACTATTGGTAGAGGACAGGACTGAACCTTGTAGGGAGAAGACTATTGGTAGAGGAAGGACTGTACCTTGAAGACTATTGGTAAAGGACAGTACTGAACCTTGTAGGGAGAAGACTATTGGTAAAGGACAGGACTCCTAACTGTACCTTGTAGGGAGAAGACTATTGGTAGAGGACAGGACTGTACCTTGTAGGGAGAAGACTATTGGTAGAGGACAGGACTGTACCTTGTAGGGAGAAGACTATTGGTAAACACCAGGACTCCTAACTGTACCTTGTAGGGAGAAGACTATTGGTAAAGGACAGGACTGTACCTTGTAGGGAGAAGACTATTGGTAAACACCAGGACTCCTAACTGTACCTTGTAGGGAGAAGACTTTTGGTAAACACCAGGACTCCTAACTGTACCTTGTAGGGAGAAGACTATTGGTAGAGGACAGGACTGTCTGTACCTTGTAGGGAGAAGACTATTGGTAAACACCAGGACTCCTAACTGTACCTTGTAGGGAGAAGACTATTGGTAAACACCAGGACTCCTAACTGTACCTTGTAGGGAGAAGACTATTGGTAGAGGACAGGACTCCTAACTGTACCTTGTAGGGAGAAGACTATTGGTAAAGGACAGGACTGTACCTTGTAGGGAGAAGACTATTGGTAAAGGACAGGACTGTACCTTGTAGGGAGAAGACTATTGGTAAAGGACAGTACTGAACCTTGTAGGGAGAAGACTATTGGTAGAGGACAGGACTCCTAACTGTACCTTGTAGGGAGAAGACTATTGGTAGAGGACAGGACTGTACCTTGTAGGGAGAAGACTATTGGTAAAGGAAGGACTGTACCTTGTAGGGAGAAGACTATTGGTAAAGGAAGGACTGTACCTTGTAGGGAGAAGACTATTGGTAAAGGAAGGACTGTACCTTGTAGGGAGAAGACTATTGGTAAAGGACAGGACTCCTAACTGAACCTTGTAGGGAGAAGACTATTGGTAGAGGACAGGACTGTACCTTGTAGGGAGAAGACTATTGGTAAAGGACAGGACTCCTAACTGAACCTTGTAGGGAGAAGACTATTGGTAGAGGACAGGACTGAACCTTGTAGGGAGAAGACTATTGGTAAAGGACAGGACTGTACCTTGTAGGGAGAAGACAGTTGGTAAAGGACAGGACTCCTAACTGTACCTTGTAGGGAGAAGACTATTGGTAAAGGACAGGACTGTACCTTGTAGGGAGAAGCTCCCCATCTTGGATTCCAGGAAGTCAAACAGAGTGCTGGGTCCTGACGGTCTTCCTCCTGCTCCCTCCTCCTCATCCTCACCCCCAAACCTACTGGACCGACCCCGACCCCGGCCACGACCCCTTCCCCTGTCTGCTGCATGGAGGAAACAGACGCAGCAGAAAAGTCACGTTATCAATGGGATTCTATAGTTTTTACGAAGTCGCAGGTCATGTTGTAGGCTTACCTCTGGGTGGGGGGGGCTTACCTCTGGGTGGGGGGTGGGGGGAGCAGGGCTTACCTCTGGGTGGGGGCTTACCTCTGGGTGGGGGCTTACCTCTGGGTGGGGGGGGCTTACCTCTGGGTGGGGGGGGGCAGGGCTTACCTCTGGGTGGGGGGGGGGTGGGAGCAGGGCTTACCTCTGGGTGGGGGGGGGGTGGGAACAGGGCTTACCTCTGGGTGGGGGGGAGGAAGCAGGGCTTACCTCTGGGGGGGGGGGAGGGAGCAGGGCTTACCTCTGGGTGGGGGGGGTGGGAGCAGGGCTTACCTCTGGGTGGGGGAGGGGGAGCAGGGCTTACCTCTGGGTGGGGGGGTGGGAGCAGGGCTTACCTCTGGGTGGGGGGGTGGGAGCAGGGCTTACCTCTGGGTGGGGGGGTGGGAGCAGGGCTTACCTCTGGGTGGGGGGGTGGGAGCAGGGCTGATCTCTGGGTGGGGGGGGTGGGAGCAGGGCTTACCTCTGGGTGGGGGGGGGTGGGAGCAGGGCTTACCTCTGGGTGGGGGGGGTGGGAGCAGGGCTTACCTTTGGGTGGGGGGGGTGGGAGCAGGGCTTACCTCTGGGTGGGGGGGGTGGGAGCAGGGCTTACCTCTGGGTGGGGGGGGTGGGAGCAGGGCTTACCTCTGGGTGGGGGGGGTGGGAGCAGGGCTTACCTCTGGGTGGGGGGGGTGGGAGCAGGGCTTACCTCTGGGTGGGGGGGGTGGGAGCAGGGCTTACCTCTGGGTGGGGGGGGTGGGAGCAGGGCTTACCTTTGGGTGGGGGGGTGGGAGCAGGGCTTACCTCTGGGTGGGGGGGGTGGGAGCAGGGCTTACCTCTGGGTGGGGGGGGTGGGAGCAGGGCTTACCTCTGGGTGGGGGGGGTGGGAGCAGGGCTTACCTCTGGGTGGGGGGGGTGGGAGCAGGGCTTACCTCTGGGTGGGGGAGGGGGAGCAGGGCTTACCTCTGGGTGGGGGGAGCAGGGCTTACCTCAGGGTGGGGGGGGGTGGGAGCAGGGCTTACCTCAGGGTGGGGGGGGGGGGGTGGGAGCAGGGCTTACTTCTGGGTGGGGGGGGTGGGAGCAGGGCTTACCTCTGGGTGGGGGGGTGGGAGCAGGGCTTACCTCTGGGTGGGGGGGGGAGCAGGGCTTACCTCTGGGTGGGGGGGGGGGGGCTTACCTCTGGGTGGGGGGGAGCAGGGCTTACCTCTGGGTGGGGGGGAGCAGGGCTTACCTCTGGGTGGGGGTCTGCTGGGTTCCTCGGGGGGTGGGGGGGGTTTGAAGGTCCCCGTCAGTAGACTGTTGAGCGCCACCTCCATGTTGTTGTTGTTGTCCATCAGGGCCTGACGAGCATCCTCCTTATCAAACCCCATCTCCATAATGTCCCTTAGGGCCCGCTCATCCACCTAGAGGGAGGGGGGATGGAGGGGGGATGGAAGGATGGGAGGGGGGATGGAGGGATGCGAGGGGGGATGGAGGGATGGGAGGGAGGATGGAGGGATGGGAGGGAGGATGGAGGGATGGGATGAGGGGGGATGGAGGGATGGGATGAGGGGGGATGGAGAGATGGGATGAGGGGGGATGGAGAGATGGGAGGAGGGGGGATGGAGAGATGGGATGAGGGGGGATGGAGAGATGGGAGGAGGGGGGATGGAGAGATGGGATGAGGGGGGATGGAGAGATGGGAGGAGGGGGGATGGAGAGATGGGATGAGGGGGGATGGAGAGATGGGAGGGGGGATGGAGAGATGGGATGAGGGGGGATGGAGAGATGGGATGAGGGGGGATAGTAGCAGAGATAAATAATGCAGGGGTGAAGGGAGGAGGGAAAAAGGAGAGATAAAGAGGAGAAGTTCAAATGGGGGAGGAGAGTTCAAATGGGGGAGGAGAGTTCAAATGGGGGAGGAGAGTTCAAATGGGGGAGGAGAGTTCAAATGGGGGAGGAGAGTTCAAATGGGGGAGGAGAGTTCAAATGGGGGAGGAGAGTTCAAATGGGGGAGAGGAGTTCAAATGGGGGAGGAGAGTTCAAATGGGGGAGGAGAGTTCAAATGGGGGAGGAGAGTTCAAATGGGGGAGGAGAGTTCAAATGGGGGAGGGGAGTTCAAATGGGGGAGAGGAGTTCAAATGGGGGAGGGGAGTTCAAATGGGGGAGAGGAGTTCAAATGGGGGAGGAGAGTTCAAATGGGGGAGGAGAGTTCAAATGGGGGAGGAGAGTTCAAATGGGGGAGGGGAGTTCAAATGGGGGAGAGGAGTTCAAATGGGGGAGGGGAGTTCAAATGGGGGAGAGGAGTTCAAATGGGGGAGGAGAGTTCAAATGGGGGAGAGGAGTTCAAATGGGGGAGGGGAGTTCAAATGGGGGAGGGGAGTTCAAATGGGGGAGAGGAGTTCAAATGGGGGAGGGGAGTTCAAATGGGGGAGGGGAGTTCAAATGGGGGAGGGGAGTTCAAATGGGGGAGGGGAGTTCAAATGGGGGAGGAGAGTTCAAATGGGGAGGGGTTAATGAAGACCCGGAGCACATCGTTACAACACCGTATATAGACATAATATGACATTTGAAATGTCTTTATTATTTTGGAATTTAGGAGAGGTGACGCACTTCTCTCAATTCAATTTAAGGGCTTTATTGGCCTGGGAAACATGTGTTAACGTTGCCAAAGCAAGTGAAATAGATAAACAGAAGTGAAATAAACAACAAAAACGAACAGCAAAACATTACACATACAGAAGTTCCCAAAGAATAAAGACATTACAAATGTCACAGTGTTGTAACGATGTACTCTGGTCTTCATTACCCCCCCGCCCCCCCATTTGAACTTCCCGCTCTCTCTCAGGTCTTCATTAACCCCCCCCCCCCCCCCCCCCCCCATTTGATCTTCCCTCTCTGGTCTTCATTAACCCCCCCCCCCCCCCCTATTTGAACTTCCCTCTCTCTGGTCTTCATTAACCCCCCCCCCCCCCCCTTTGAACTTCCCTCTCCCTCTCTGGTTTTCATTGACCCCCCCCCCCCCCATTTGAACTTCCCTCTCTGGTCTTCATTAACCCCCCCATTTGAACTTCCCTCTCTCTGGTCTTAATTCCCCCTCTCCCCCCCATTTGAACCTCCCTCTCTCTCTCAGGTCTTCATTCACCCCATAAAACTACATCCACAGTTCATCACCACTTCTACTGTAGTCTGCTCCAGATTAACAGCCTTTCTATTCTACTGAGACTCCTCAGATTATCTCCTTAATCTGTTACCCTCCCCCCTCCACCTCTCCTGTCCCCTGCTTCCCCCCCTCCACCTCTCTCCCTCCCCCCTCCTCTCCCCACTCTCCCCCCTCCTCCTCTCCCCACCCCTCCCGTCAAGACGCACTGAGGAGGAAACATAGCCCATGTCCCAAATGGCATTATATTCCCTACTTGCAAAACTAGTGCACTACAGAGGGAATAGGGTCTAAAGTAGTGCACTACAGAGGGAATAGGGTCTAAAGTAGTGCACTATAGAGGGAATAGGGTCTAAAGTAGTGCACTACAGAGGGAAAAGGGTCTAAAGTAGTGCACTATAGAGGGAATAGGGTCTAAAGTAGTGCCCTATATAGGGAATAGGGTCTAAAGTAGTGCACTATAGAGGGAATAGGGTCTAAAGTAGTGCACTATATAGGGAATAGGGTCTAAAGTAGTGCACTATAGAGGGAATAGGGTCTAAAGTAGTGCACTATATAGGGAATAGGGTCTAAAGTAGTGCACTATATAGGGAATAGGGTCTAAAGTAGTGCACTATATAGGGAATGGGGTCTAAAGTAGTGCACTATATAGGGAATAGGGTCTAAAGTAGTGCACTATATAGGGAATAGGGTCTAAAGTAGTGCACTATATAGGGAATATGGTCTAAAGTAGTGCACTATATAGGGAATATGGTCTAAAGTAGTGCACTATATAAGGAATAGGGTCTAAAGTAGTGCACTATATAGGGAACAGGGTCTAAAGTAGTGCACTATATAGGGAATAGGGTCTAAAGTAGTGCACTATATAGGGAATATGGTCTAAAGTAGTGCACTATAGAGGGAATAGGGTCTAAAGTAGTGCACTATAGAGGGAATAGGGTCTAAAGTAGTGAACTATAGAGGGAATATGGTGCCCTTTGGGAGACAAGCCTAATGGAGGAGTCTACATTACACAACTGAATGAAAGACTCGTTGTTGTTGAGGCCCAGTCCCACACCGTCTGAAACCAATGAGGGTCCCCGAGATTATTTCACAATCAGACCACAGAGGACCCTAAACCATCATCTGACTCTGACACCAAAACGCTCAATAAACCAGGAATCTAGATTAAACAAATGAATTAAGCTGACTTGTTGTTGTTGTTGTTGTTGTTGTTGTGAAGCCCTAGACAGGTCAAGCCCAAAACCAGAGAGCCCAGGCATATTTTACCAGAATTATTCTCCTGACCACAAAGACCTCAAACATCTTCAATTAAAACTGAAAGGAGCCAGGGTTGGGGGAGGGGGGGGGCTTTTAGACAGAGGGAAAGAGACCCACCCGCCTACACAGAGCTAAGGGAAACACCTGGGTCAAAAGGTCAAAGCCCTCACCAGCTCGCGGTAATTTCCTAGTTCCCGGTAGTTTGGTTGTTCCCGGTAACTCCCGAGCTCTCTGTAGTTTCCCTCTGGACGGCTGGACTCCTCCGTCCTCTCCTCTCGTCTCTGCCGGTACGAGTCCCTGTCTCCTCGGTCTCCTCCTCCTCGTCGGTCCCGACCGCCTGTATTAACGAGGTTCCCGCCAGCATTGCCTCCGCCGCCAAACGTCCGAGTTCCCTTCAGAAGAGGTTAAAAGACACTCAGAGCTGGATTCCTCCGTGGGCAGACAGACAAAGTCTCTTCCTGGACTAAACAACTGTTTTACAATGGAGAATCTAGACTTGGTCTGTGTCTGGGAAACTGGCCCTTCGTATACAACAAGCCAGTAGAAACAGTACCAACTCCCACAGTGGGACACGGACAGAGTTTAACAGACATGGGTGGTCCAGTTACTATAGCTACGACAACAGGGATAAAACCCCCCACACACACACACACACACACACACACACACACAGACACACACACCTCTTTGTTCTTGGCCACCTCAGCGATGGCTGCTAGCCTCTGCTTCTCAAACTCTTCGTTCTCGTCAGCCGTCTTCACCACACTGGTGCTGACCAGAGTCTTCCTGGTGTCCAGCTCTCTGGAGTCCACTTCCTCATTCCTTACACACTTCTGAGGAGCACAGAGAGACGACAATTTCATCAGTCTGATTGGTTAGTCAACGGAGAGAGAATCAGTCTGATTGGTTAGTCAACGGAGAGAGAATCAGTCTGATTGGTTAGTCAACGGAGAGAGAATCAGTCTGATTGGTTAGTCAACGGAGAGAGAATCAGTCTGATTGGTTAGTCAACGGAGAGAGAATCAGTCTGATTGGTTAGTCAACGGAGAGAGAATCAGTCTGATTGGTTGGTCAACAAACAGAGAATCAGTCTGATTGGTTAGTCAACGGAGAGAGAATCAGTCTGATTGGTTAGTCAACAGAGAGAATCAGTCTGATTGGTTAGTCAACGGAGAGAGAATCAGTCTGATTGGTTAGTCAACGGAGAGAGAATCAGTCTGATTGGTTAGTCAACAGAGAGAATCAGTCTGATTGGTTAGTAAACAAACAGAAAATCAGTCTGATTGGTTAGTCAACGGAGAGAGAATCAGTCTGATTGGTTAGTCAACAAACAGAGAATCAGTCTGATTGGTTGGTCAACAAACAGAGAATCAGTCTGATTGGTTAGTCAACGGAGAGAGAATCAGTCTGATTGGTTAGTCAACAGAGAGAATCAGTCTGATTGGTTAGTAAACAAACAGAAAATCAGTCTGATTGGTTAGTCAACGGAGAGAGAATCAGCCTAATTGGTTAGTCAACGGAGAGGGAATCAGTCTGATTGGCTGTGCGTGGAACTCGTTAAATATTGGCAGGTCATACCTGTCCGAAGGGCACGAAGGGAGGGGCTCCACCTTCTCTTCCGATGTTACTCCTGCTGTGTTTGGCCAAGCTCTGGAGGTCAAAGGGGAGAAGAATTTAGAACGCCCTTTAGTATATATTTAGACATTCCTTTACTTAGATGTGTGTGTATTGGGTATGTGTTGTGTAGATGTGTGTACGCCCTTTAGTACGCCCTTTAAAACGCCCTTTAGTACGCCCTTTACAACGCCCTTTAGTACGCCCTTTACAACGCCCTTTAGTACGCCCTTTAGTACGCCCTTTACAACGCCCTTTAGTACGCCCTTTAGTACGCCCTTTAGTACGTACGCCCTTTACAACGCCCTTTAGTACGCCCTTTAGTACACCCTTTAGTACGTACGCCCTTTACAACGCCCTTTAGTACAACCTTTAGTACACCCTTTACAACGCCCTTTAGTACGCCCTTTAGTACACCCTTTACAACGCCCTTTAGTACACCCTTTAGTACACCCTTTACAACGCCCTTTAGTACGCCCTTTAGTACACCCTTTACAACGCCCTTTAGTACGCCCTTTAGTACACCCTTTAGTACACCCTTCACAACGCCCTTTAGTACGCCCTTTAGTACACCCTTTACAACGCCCTTTAGTACGCCCTTTAGTACGCCCTTTACAACGCCCTTTAGTACGCCCTTTAGTACGCCCTTTAGTACACCCTTCACTACGCCCTTTAGTACACCCTTTACAACGCCCTTTAGTACACCCTTTACAACGCCCTTTAGTACGCCCTTTACAACGCCCTTTAGTACGCCCTTTAGTACACCCTTTACAACGCCCTTTAGTACGCCCTTTAGTACACCCTTTAGTACACCCTTCACTACGCCCTTTAGTACGCCCTTTAGTACACCCTTTACAACGCCCTTTAGTACGCCCTTTAGTACACCCTTTAGTACACCCTTCACTACGCCCTTTAGTACGCCCTTTAGTACGCCCTTTAGTACACCCTTCACTACGCCCTTTAGTACACCCTTTAGTACGCCCTTTAGTACACCCTTTACAACGCCCTTTAGTACGCCCTTTAGTACGCCCTTTACAACGCCCTTTAGTACGCCCTTTACAACGCCCTTTACAACGCCCTTTAGTACGCCCTTTACAACGCCCTTTAGTACACCCTTTACAACGCCCTTTACAACGCCCTTTAGTACGCCCTTTAGTACGCCCTTTAGTACGCCCTTTAGTACACCCTTTAGTACGCCCTTTAGTACACCCTTTAGTACGCCCTTTAGTACGCCCTTTAGTACACCCTTTAGTACGCCCTTTAGTACGCCCTTTAGTACGCCCTTTAGTACGCCCTTTAGTACACCCTTTAGTACGCCCTTTAGTACGCCCTTTAGTACGCCCTTTAGTACGCCCTTTAGTACGCCCTTTAGTACGCCCTTTAGTACGCCCTTTAGTACGCCCTTTAGTACACCCTTTAGTACGCCCTTTAGTACACCCTTTAGTACGCCCTTTAGTAAGCCCTTTACAACGCCCTTTAGTACGCCCTTTACAACGCCCTTTAGTACACCCTTTAGTACGCCCTTTAGTACGCCCTTTAGTACGCCCTTTAGTACACCCTTTAGTACACCCTTTAGTACGCCCTTTAGTACGCCCTTTAGTATGCCCTTTAGTACACCCTTTAGTACACCCTTCACTACGGCCTTTAGTACGCCCTTTAGTACACCCTTTAGTACGCCCTTTAGTACGCCCTTTAGTACACCCTTTACAACGCCCTTTAGTACACCCTTTAGTACACCCTTTAGTACACCCTTTAGTACGCCCTTTAGTACGCCCTTTAGTACACCCTTTACAACGCCCTTTAGTACACCCTTTAGTACACCCTTTAGTACGCCCTTTAGTACACCCTTTACAACGCCCTTTAGTACGCCCTTTAGTACACCCTTTACAACGCCCTTTAGTACGCCCTTTAGTACACCCTTTACAACGCCCTTTAGTACACCCTTTAGTACGCCCTTTAGTACACCCTTTAGTACGCCCTTTAGTACACCCTTTACAACGCCCTTTAGTACGCCCTTTAGTACACCCTTTACAACGCCCTTTAGTACACCCTTTAGTACGCCCTTTAGTACACCCTTTAGTACGCCCTTTAGTACACCCTTTAGAACGCCCTTTAGTACACCCTTTACAACGCCCTTTAGTACGCCCTTTAGTACGCCCTTTAGTACGCCCTTTAGTACACCCTTTACAACGCCCTTTAGTACGCCCTTTAGTACACCCTTTACAACGCCCTTTAGTACGCCCTTTAGTACGCCCTTTAGTACGCCCTTTAGTACACCCTTTACAACGCCCTTTAGTACACCCTTTAGTACACCCTTTACAACGCCCTTTAGTACGCCCTTTAGTACACCCTTTACAACGCCCTTTAGTACGCCCTTTAGTACGCCCTTTAGTACACCCTTTACAACGCCCTTTAGTACGCCCTTTAGTACGCCCTTTAGTACGCCCTTTAGTACACCCTTTAGTACACCCTTTACAACGCCCTTTAGTACACCCTTTAGTACGCCCTTTAGTACACCCTTTAGTACACCCTTTAGTACACCCTTTAGTACACCCTTTAGTACACCCTTTAGAACGCCCTTTAGTACACCCTTTAGAACGCCCTTTAGTACACCCTTTACAACGCCCTTTAGTACGCCCTTTAGTACGCCCTTTAGTACACCCTTTACAACGCCCTTTAGTACGCCCTTTAGTACACCCTTTACAACGCCCTTTAGTACGCCCTTTAGTACACCCTTTACAACGCCCTTTAGTACTCCCTTTAGTACACCCTTTACAACGCCCTTTAGTACGCCCTTTAGTACGCCCTTTAGTACACCCTTTACAACGCCCTTTAGTACACCCTTTAGTACACCCTTTACAACGCCCTTTAGTACACCCTTTACAACGCCCTTTAGTACAACCTTTAGTACACCCTTTACAACGCCCTTTAGTACACCCTTTAGTACACCCTTTACAACACCCTTTAGTACAACCTTTAGTACACCCTTTACAACGCCCTTTAGTACGCCCTTTAGTATGCCCTTTAGTACACCCTTTACAACGCCCTTTAGTACGCCCTTTAGTACACCCTTTAGTACACCCTTTAGTACGCCCTTTAGTACGCCCTTTAGTACACCCTTTAGTACGCCCTTTAGTACGCCCTTTAGTACACCCTTTACAACGCCCTTCAGGACAACCTTTTTCATGGTCCTTTGAACCAGACAGGACGAACAACTGTCCAGTAACAGCGTAATAAACACTACCATTTGAGGTTCAGGCTCTCTATTCCCTGTATAGTATAAAGAGTCTAGTGCACTACTTTTGAAGTGCACGCCCTATGTAGGGAATAAGGTACTGTTTGGAACACACTCACAGAGACAGTCCGCTGTAAAACGAAGGGTATAAAACACCTCCTCTTCCTCACCCTTTGCAGTTCCCATTTCTCCATCATGTGGTCGACCTCCCCTCCGAGGACGGAAATCTTGGAGTCGTCCAGAAGCAGAATGCCATTCTTCACCTGGACCGTACCAAGGACCTTCACCTTGGTTCCTGGAGGGGTGTTCAGGCTAAAAAATAAAAAATAAATACAGGGGGGGGGGGGGGGGGGGGGGGGGGGTGAATTAGGGAGGCCAGAGGACAGCTCCATAGAGAACCCATTTTGTATTAAACGGAGAGCTCTCAGTAGATCAAATCAATTAAGCGGTTAAAGGAAGCTTAAACCAATATGCCAAAACAAACAAACAAACAAACAAACAAGGAGATTGACTATAATAGGTTTACATGGAACATGTTTACAGTTACATTTAATACAGATTGGCTACAGTAATGGAATGGAAGCACAGGTCATATGTTAACCTCATATTGGATAGGACAAAAACAAAAACAGGAGATTGATGAACAATAGATTTCTATCTCTGTAACAACGGCACAAACAACAGACAGAACAAACAGTGTATTGGTATGAAAGCAGATTTTTTTTGGGGGGGGGGTGGGGGGGGCAGCTTTAATTAGAAAAGAGAAACAACAAATCATCACGATTAATTTTCCCTTCCTAAAACTCTTCATCCAGTCAGCTGTGCCTGTGATGGCTACTGTCCAACGAGGGCTAGCCGTGCCAGAAGAACAGCTTAGCTTACGTTACCCACAAACCTCTCCCCTCTCTGTCCTGTCAGACCACTCTTCTAAATGACACGCTGTGTTGCAGTAGGATGGTGAGACTGAGGGATCGTGTCCTAAAATAGCACTCTATAGAAACACAGATGTGTCATTTAGAAAAGTGGTCTGGATAGGGCATGGCCTGTGGCCAAAAGTAGTGCACTATATAGGGAATAGGGGGGGGGGGGGGGGGGGGGGGGGAGGGGGCAAATTGGGACACAGCCTAGGAATAATCCCATTCCCCGGTTCAGGCCGTTCTCATTTTAAATTAACAGCCCAGTTCTGATCACCACCACCTCTGAGCCCCCGGCCCGCGTCCCAAACGGGATCCTATTCCCTATGTAGTGCACTACTTTTGACCAGGGCCCTATAGGGAATAAGGTGGCATTTGGAATTCAGCCTCCCTAGTCCTCTCATTAAAATGCACAGGGATTTAGAGGGATGTCCAGCTGCTGATGCAGCAATTAGGGATTTCACTTCCAACCCAATGGCCCAGTACGTCCAACCCAATATGTCTCAAACGGCAGCCACTCCCCCTACATCATGTTTGACAAGAGCCCCCCCCCCCAATAGGGCAAGTAGTAGGGAATAGGAAGCCATTTGGGACAGCTTGGTGCTAGCTGGGACTGGAGCAGGGTCCTCTCTCCCTCCCTCCCGCCACTATCAGAGCTAGCTGGGACTGGAGCAGGGTCCTCTCTCTCTCTCCCTCCCTCCCTCCCTCTCTCCCTCCACTATCAGAGCTAGCTGGGACTGGAGCAGGGTCCTCTCTCTCTCTCTCTCTCTCCCTCCCTCCCTCCCTCCCTCCCTCCACTATCAGAGCTAGCTGGGACTGGAGCAGGGTCCTCTCTCTCTCTCCCTCCCTCCCTCCCTCTCTCCCTCCACTATCAGAGCTAGCTGGGACTGGAGCAGGGTCCTCTCTCCCTCCCTCCCTCCACTATCAGAGCTAGCTGGGACTGGAGCAGGGTCCTCTCTCTCTCTCCCTCCCTCCCTCTACTATCAGAGCTAGCTGGGACTGGAGCAGGGTCCTCTCTCAGGGTACTGCCTCATAATGACACTGTGGAACGGAGCTGCACGCCATTACAAACTAACCTCTTTCTGTTTCCTTCTATCCATCCTCTCATCCATCTGGTTCTGTTTCCTTTTCTCTCTCTCTCTCTGCCTGCCTGCCTCCCTCCCTCCCTCCCTCCCTCTCTCTCTCTCTCTCTCTCCCTCCCTCCCTCCACTATCAGAGCTAGCTGATATCAACAGAACAGACACTAGTTAGTGTTGTCATAATAAAAGGGTTGTACTGTTCTCTCCTCGCGGATAGATTCCGGGCAAGCTCTCCTCTCCGTCCCAAATGGGACCCTAATCCCCTTTGTAGTGCACTAACATCGTTTTGAGTCCATAGATAATAGGGAACCATGTGGGACTCAGCGTTCCTCTCCGGCCACTCCACCTGTAGGGGCTGGCTGGTCGCCACGGCAGCCGTCGCCGCGGACGCTGCTTGGATGGAGTTGTAATTAAGGAAACGGATTGGTAGCGGATCAGCCACTGACGAGTGGAAATTGCAGAGGGAGGAGAAGAAAGCGAGAGAGATGGAGACCGGGGGAGGGAGGGAGGGAGGGAGGGAGGGAGTGCAGGGAGGGAGGGAGGGAGAGAGGGAGAGAGGCTGAGGAAGTTCAGAAAGTCACCAACATCGGTCTGTGCTTCCATTCAAGACGAGAGTTTTGAAAATGAGGACCTACGATACTGGCTGATTGGTAGACAGGAGTGAAGCAGTATCAGTCTACAGGTCAGTCTACAGGTTGGTCTACATGTCTATACAGTCAAAAGGAGGTGATTTGTAGACAGGAGTGAAGCAGCATCAGTCTACAGGTCTATACAGTCAACAGGAGGTGATTTGTAGACAGGAGTGAAGCAGCATCAGTCTACAGGTCAGTCTACAGGTCTATACAGTCAACAGGAGGTGATTTGTAGACAGGAGTGAAGCAGCATCAATCTGCAGGTCAGTCTACAGGTCAGTCTACAGGTCTATACAGTCAACAGGAGGTGATTTGTAGACAGGAGTGAAGCAGCATCAGTCTACAGGTCAGTCTACAGGTCAGTCTACAGGTCAGTCTACAGGTCTATACAGTCAACAGGAGGTGATTTGTAGACAGGAGTGAAGCAGCATCAGTCTGCAGGTCAGTCTACAGGTCAGTCTACAGGTCTATACAGTCAACAGGAGGTGATTTGTAGACAGGACTGAAGCAGCATCAGTCTGCAGGTCAGTCTACATGTCAGTCTACAGAATCAGTCTACAGGTCAGTCTACAGGAGGTGATTTGTAGACCGGTGTGAAGCAGCATCAGTCTACAGGTCAGTCTACAGGAGGTGATTTGTAGACAGGAGTGAAGCAGCATCAGTCTACAGGTCAGTTTACAGGTCAGTCTACAGGTCTATACAGTCAACAGGAGGTGATTTGTAGACTGGTGTGAAGCAGTATCAGTCTACAGGTCAGTCTACAGGTCTATACAGGAGACGTGTTATTTCATCAGCCTGTTAGATGGAAGCTGCATCCCAAATTGCCTTAGACCAGGACCCATAGGGAGACCCATAGGGAGACCCATAGGGAGACCCATAGTGAGACCCATAGGGAGACCCATAGGGAGACCAATAGGGAGGCCCATAGGGAGGCCCATAGGGAGGACCATAGGGAGACCCATAGGGAGGCCCATAGGGAGACCCATAGGGAGGCCCATAGGGAGACCCATAGGGAGGCCCATAGGGAGACCCATAGGGAGGCCCATAGGGAGGCCCATAGGGAGACCCATAGGGAGGCCCATAGGGAGGCCCATAGGGAGGCCCATAGGGAGATCCATAGGGAGACCCATAGGGAGACCCATTGTGAGACCCATAGGGAGGCCCATAGGGAGACCCATTGTGAGACCCATAGGGAGGCCCATAGGGAGACCCATAGGGAGACCCATAGGGAGGCCCATAGGGAGGCCCATAGGGAGGCCCATAGGGAGACCCATAGGGAGGCCCATAGGGAGGCCCATAGGGCTCTGGTCAAAAGTAATGCTCTACGTAGGGAATAGACAGAATCATCAACAGAGACATCTGAAATGGGGATCTAATGAGGCCTCTGTCAGGGGAACGTACCATTTTAACATTTTAGTCAGTAATTAATTGATGACTAGATATTCAGATGGTATGGCCCTATCTAGGAGTAATTCATTGATGACTAGATATTCAGATGGAAGGCCCTATCTAGGAGTAATTAATTGATGATTAGATATTCAGATGGTATGGCCCTATCTAGGAGTAATTAATTGATGACTAGATATTCAGATGAAGTCCCTATCTAGGAGTAATTAATTGATGACTAGATATTCAGATGGTATGGCCCTATCTAGGAGTAATTCATTGATGACTAGATATTCAGATGAAGTCCCTATCTAGGTGTAATTCATTGATGACTAGATATTCAGATGGTATGGCCCTATCTAGGAGTAATTAATTGATGACTAGATATTCAGATGAAGTCCCTATCTAGGAGTAATTAATTGATGACTAGATATTCAGATGGTATGGCCCTATCTAGGAGTAATTCATTGATGACTAGATATTCAGATGAAGTCCCTATCTAGGTGTAATTCATTGATGACTAGATATTCAGATGGTATGGCCCTATCTAGGAGTAATTAATTGATAACCAGATATTCAGATGGTATGGCCCTATCTAGGAGTAATTCATTGATGACTAGATATTCAGATGAAGTCCCTATCTAGGTGTAATTCATTGATGACTAGATATTCAGATGGTATGGCCCTATCTAGGAGTAATTCATTGATGACTAGATATTCAGATGGAAGGCCCTATCTAGGAGTTAAATTTTTTGTCCAAAAAACCTGTTTTTGCTTAGGGTATTGTGTGTAGATTGATCAGTGTGTGGGGGGGGGGGGGGACGATGTAATCCATTTTAGAATGAGGCTGTAACGCAAAACAAAATGTGGGGGAAAAAATCAAGGGGTCTGAATACTTTCTGAATGCACTGTACATATATTTGTTGTTGTTGTCGTTGTTGTTGTTTTCTCCGTTCCTGGCACCGTACGACGGTACTTTTCCTGGGTGGTAAAACTCCTTGTACGCTGGAATGGAGTCCAGAAAAACCAAATGATTTACTAGGTGTTGGTTCTGTGCCTTCGGAGGAGAAGCGGATAGCCTTCAGGTGTCTGAACTAGTTGTTCTCTACCTGATCTGTGACAGGTGCCTGAACTAGTTGTTATCTACCTGATCTGGGACAGATGTAGGACAGGTGTCTGAACTAGTTGTTATCTACCTGATCTGGGACAGGTGTCTGAACTTGTTGTTCTCTACCTGATCTGGGACAGGTGTCTGAACTAGTTGTTCTCTACCTGATCTGGGACAGGTGTAGGACAGGTGTCTGAACTAGTTGTTATCTACCTGATCTGGGACAGGTGTCTGAACTTGTTGTTCTCTACCTGATCTGGGACATGTGTCTGAACTAGTTGTTCTCTACCTGATCTGGGACAGGTGTGTGAACTAGTAGTTGTTCTCTACCTGATCTGGGACAGGTGTGGGACAGGTGTATGAACTAGTAGTTGTTCTCTACTTGATCTGGGACAGGTGTCTGAACTAGTTGTTATCTACCTGATCTGGGACAGGTGTCTGAACTTGTTGTTCTCTACCTGATCTGGGACAGGTGTCTGAACTAGTTGTTATCTACCTGATCTGGGACAGGTGTCTGAACTAGTTGTTATCTACCTGATCTGGGACAGGTGTCTGAACTAGTTGTTCTCTACCTGATCTGGGACAGGTGTCTGAACTAGTTGTTCTCTACCTGATCTGGGACAGGTGTCTGAACTAGTTGTTCTCTACCTGATCTGGGACATGTGTCTGAACTAGTTGTTATCTACCTGATCTGGGACAGGTGTGTGAGCTAACGCGCTACTCTGTTCCAACTGGTCGCGACGGTGATGATCGAGAGAGAGTTTCAGTAGCTGATCGATCTTGTTCCTGTGGCTCATCAAGTATCTCCGAGTATCTCCGAGTAGCAGTGCTGATCTACGGTCAGATCACCCCTGTCTATTTACTCTTATTCATGGAGATTTAAAAGACAAAAAAAACTGATCTGAAATCAGCACCTCCTACTCTATGAAGATTGATACAAGCGACCTCTGAGTTAAGCCTGGTGTTTAAGAAGTAGCTGTTCCTTACCTGATCAATCAAACCGATTAGCCTGGTGTATAAAGTAGCTAATCAATCAAACCGATTAGCCTGGTGTTTAAAGTAGCTAATCAATCAAACTGATTAGCCTGGTGTTTAAAGTAGCTAATCAATCAAACCGATTAGCCTGGTGTTTAAAGTAGCTAATCAATCAAACCGATTAGCCTGGTGTTTAAAGTAGCTAATCAATCAAACTGATTAGCCTGGTGTTTAAAGTAGCTAATCAATCAAACCGATTAATTAATTGATCTGGGACAGGTGTGGGACAGGTGTATGAACTAGTAGTTGTTCTCTACCTGATCTGGGACAGGTGTTTGAACTAGTAGTTGTTCTCTACCTGATCTGGGACAGGTGTCTGAACTAGTAGTTGTTCTCTACCTGATCTGGGACAGGTGTGTGAACTAGTAGTTGTTCTCTACCTGATCTGGGACAGGTGTTTGAACTAGTAGTTGTTCCCTACCTGATTTGGGACAGGTGTCTGAACTAGTAGTTGTTCTCTACCTGATTTGGGACAGGTGTCTGAACTAGTAGTTGTTCTCTACCTGATCTGGGACAGGTGTTTGAACTAGTAGTTGTTCTCTACCTGATTTGGGACAGGTGTCTGAACTAGTAGTTGTTCTCTACCTGATCTGGGACAGGTGTTTGAACTAGTAGTTGTTCTCTACCTGATCTGGGACAGGTGTCTGAACTAGTTGTTATCTACCTGATCTGGGACAGGTGTCTGAACTAGTTGTTGTTCTCTACCTGATCTGGGACAGGTGTGTGAACTAGTTGTTATCTACCTGATCTGGGACAGGTGTCTGAACTTGTTGTTCTCTACCTGATCTGGGACAGGTATTTGAACTAGTAGTTGTTCTCTACCTGATCTGGGACAGGTGTGTGAACTAGTTGTTCTCTACCTGATCTGGGACAGGTATTTGAACTAGCAGTTGTTCTCTACCTGATCTGGGACAGGTGTGTGAACTAGTTGTTCTCTACCTGATCTGGGACAGGTGTCTGAACTAGTAGTTGTTCTCTACCTGATCTGGGACAGGTGTTTAAACTAGTAGTTGTTCTCTACCTGATCTGGGACAGGTGTCTGAACTAGTTGTTCTCTACCTGATCTGGGACAGGTGTCTGAACTAGTTGTTATCTACCTGATCTGGGACAGGTGTGTGAACTAGTTGTTCTCTACCTGATCTGGGACAGGTGTCTGAACTTGTTGTTCTCTACCTGATCTGGGACAGGTGTTTGAACTAGTAGTTGGTCTCTACCTGATCTGGGACAGGTGTATGAACTTGTTGTTCTCTACCTGATCTGGGACAGTTGTCTGAACTAGTAGTTGTTCTCTACCTGATCTAGGACAGGTGTTTGAACTAGTAGTTGTTCTCTACCTGATCTGGGACAGGTGTCTGAACTAGTTGTTATCTACCTGATCTGGGACAGGTGTCTGAACTAGTTGTTCTCTACCTGATCTGGGACAGGTGTCTGAACTAGTTGTTATCTACCTGATCTGGGACAGGTGTCTGAACTAGTTGTTCTCTACCTGATCTGGGACAGGTATTTGAACTAGTAGTTGTTCTCTACCTGATCTGGGACAGGTGTCTGAACTAGTAGTTGTTCTCTACCTGATCTGGGACAGGTATTTGAACTAGTAGTTGTTCTCTACCTGATCTGGGACAGGTGTTTGAACTAGTAGTTGTTCTCTACCTGATCTGGGACAGGTGTCTGAACTAGTTGTTCTCTACCTGATCTGGGACAGGTGTTTGAACTAGTTGTTCTCTACCTGATCTGGGACAGGTGTCTGAACTAGTAGTTGTTCTCTACCTGATCTGGGACAGGTGTGTGAACTAGTTGTTATCTACCTGATCTGGGACAGGTGTGTGAACTAGATGTTGTTTTCTACCTGATCTGGGGCAGGTATCGTACTAGTAGTTGTTCTCTACCTGATCTGGGACAGGTGTCTGAACTAGTTGTTCTCTACCTGATATGGGACAGGTGTTTGAACTAGCAGTTGTTCTCTACCTGATCTGGGACAGGTGTGTGAACTAGTTGTTCCCTACCTGATCTGGGACAGGCGTGTGAACTAGTTGTTATCTACCTGATCTGGGACAGGTGTCTGAACTAGTTGTTCTCTACCTGATCTGGGACAGGTATTTGAACTAGTAGTTGTTCTCTACCTGATCTGGGACAGGTGTCTGAACTAGTAGTTGTTCTCTACCTGATCTGGGACAGGTATTTGAACTAGTAGTTGTTCTCTACCTGATCTGGGACAGGTGTTTGAACTAGTAGTTGTTCTCTACCTGATCTGGGACAGGTGTCTGAACTAGTTGTTCTCTACCTGATCTGGGACAGGTGTTTGAACTAGTTGTTCTCTACCTGATCTGGGACAGGTGTCTGAACTAGTTGTTATCTACCTGATCTGGGACAGGTGTGTGAACTAGTTGTTATCTACCTGATCTGGGACAGGTGTGTGAACTAGTTGTTCTCTACCTGATCTGGGACAGGTGTCTGAACTAGTAGTTGTTCTCTACCTGATCTGGGACAGGTGTGTGAACTAGTTGTTGTTTTCTACCTGATCTGGGACAGGTGTGTGAACTAGTTGTTATCTACCTGATCTGGGACAGGTGTTTGAACTTGTTGTTCTCTACCTGATCTGGGACAGGTGTTTGAACTAGTTGTTCTCTACCTGATCTGGGACAGGTGTCTGAACTAGTAGTTGTTCTCTACCTGATCTGGGACAGGTGTGTGAACTAGTTGTTATCTACCTGATCTGGGACAGGTGTGTGAACTAGATGTTGTTTTCTACCTGATCTGGGGCAGGTATCGTACTAGTAGTTGTTCTCTACCTGATCTGGGACAGGTGTCTGAACTAGTTGTTCTCTACCTGATATGGGACAGGTGTTTGAACTAGCAGTTGTTCTCTACCTGATCTGGGACAGGTGTGTGAACTAGTTGTTCCCTACCTGATCTGGGACAGGTGTGTGAACTAGTTGTTATCTACCTGATCTGGGACAGGTGTCTGAACTAGTTGTTCTCTACCTGATCTGGGACAGGTATTTGAACTAGTAGTTGTTCTCTACCTGATCTGGGACAGGTGTCTGAACTAGTAGTTGTTCTCTACCTGATCTGGGACAGGTATTTGAACTAGTAGTTGTTCTCTACCTGATCTGGGACAGGTGTTTGAACTAGTAGTTGTTCTCTACCTGATCTGGGACAGGTGTCTGAACTAGTTGTTCTCTACCTGATCTGGGACAGGTGTTTGAACTAGTTGTTCTCTACCTGATCTGGGACAGGTGTCTGAACTAGTTGTTATCTACCTGATCTGGGACAGGTGTGTGAACTAGTTGTTATCTACCTGATCTGGGACAGGTGTGTGAACTAGTTGTTCTCTACCTGATCTGGGACAGGTGTCTGAACTTGTTGTTCTCTACCTGATCTGGGACAGGTGTGTGAACTAGTTGTTGTTTTCTACCTGATCTGGGACAGGTGTGTGAACTAGTTGTTATCTACCTGATCTGGGACAGGTGTTTGAACTTGTTGTTCTCTACCTGATCTGGGACAGGTGTTTGAACTAGTTGTTCTCTACCTGATCTGGGACAGGTGTCTGAACTAGTAGTTGTTCTCTACCTGATCTGGGACAGGTGTGTGAACTAGTTGTTATCTACCTGATCTGGGACAGGTGTGTCAACTAGATGTTGTTTTCTACCTGATCTGGGGCAGGTATCGTACTAGTAGTTGTTCTCTACCTGATCTGGGACAGGTGTCTGAACTAGTTGTTCTCTACCTGATATGGGACAGGTGTTTGAACTAGCAGTTGTTCTCTACCTGATCTGGGACAGGTGTGTGAACTAGTTGTTCCCTACCTGATCTGGGACAGGTGTGTGAACTAGTTGTTATCTACCTGATCTGGGACAGGTGTCTGAACTAGTTGTTCTCTACCTGATCTGGGACAGGTATTTGAACTAGTAGTTGTTCTCTACCTGATCTGGGACAGGTGTCTGAACTAGTAGTTGTTCTCTACCTGATCTGGGACAGGTATTTGAACTAGTAGTTGTTCTCTACCTGATCTGGGACAGGTGTTTGAACTAGTAGTTGTTCTCTACCTGATCTGGGACAGGTGTCTGAACTAGTTGTTCTCTACCTGATCTGGGACAGGTATTTGAACTAGTTGTTCTCTACCTGATCTGGGACAGGTGTCTGAACTAGTTGTTATCTACCTGATCTGGGACAGGTGTGTGAACTAGTTGTTATCTACCTGATCTGGGACAGGTGTGTGAACTAGTTGTTCTCTACCTGATCTGGGACAGGTGTCTGAACTTGTTGTTCTCTACCTGATCTGGGACAGGTGTGTGAACTAGTTGTTGTTTTCTACCTGATCTGGGACAGGTGTGTGAACTAGTTGTTATCTACCTGATCTGGGACAGGTGTTTGAACTTGTTGTTCTCTACCTGATCTGGGACAGGTGTCTGAACTAGTTGTTATCTACCTGATCTGGGACAGGTGTCTGAACTAGTTGTTATCTACCTGATCTGGGACAGGTGTCTGAACTAGTAGTTGTTCTCTACCTGATCTGGGACAGGTGTCTGAACTTGTTGTTCTCTACCTGATCTGGGACAGGTGTGTGAACTAGTTGTTATCTACCTGATCTGGGACAAGTGTGTGAACTAGTTGTTCTCTACCTGATCTGGGACAGGTGTCTGAACTAGTTGTTCTCTACCTGATCTGGGACAGGTGTCTGAACTAGTTGTTCTCTACCTGATCTGGGACAGGTGTCTGAACTAGTTGTTCTCTACCTGATCTGGGACAGGTGTCTGAACTAGTTGTTCTCTACCTGAAATGGGACAGGTGTCTGAACTAGTTGTTCTCTACCTGATCTGGGACAGGTGTGTGAACTAGTTGTTCTCTACCTGATCTGGGACAGGTGTCTGAACTAGTTGTTCTCTACCTGATCTGGGACAGGTGTGTGAACTCGAGGCCCACAGCGTTGGTGTGTCCGTCTGTCATCTGCAGCCTCAGCATCCTGGGGGCTCCCTGAGACTCCTCGTTGTCCTTGGGAGCCGACACGTTCCTCACCTTCTGAACCTGCAGCACACACGGACCCTCCAACTGAGGGAGGAAAAGATGAAAGACAGCGGCCGTGTTAATTAGGGCACACTGTAGCGTTTTTTACAGCCAGAGAGTGAGTTAGGGGTCCGTATTCATTAGGCACCAAACGGATCAAAACAGACAAAGCGAGAGGGGAGCTGAACTTGTCCAATAAGAAATTAAAATTTTAGTTTTTACGTTGCAAAAAAAAAAATTTTTCCGCTCCAGTGTGTCCTAATGCCAGGGTTTGTTGCAGTAAAGACATCAGCCTTGTAACCCACGAACTGGCAAACAACGTCACCAGATGGTTCCAGCTTCAATAACTGCTCCTCTGGGATGAATAAAGTTTATTGAATTGAGCTACCCTCGCCGTCTCCTCGCTCAAATGGACCTTACTGCTTTTACAGACGAAGTCGGGATGTTTACATACACTTAGGTTGGAGTCATTAAAACTCGTTTTTCAACCACTCCACACATTTCTTGTTAACAAACTATAGTTTAGGAAAGTCGGTTAGGACATCTACTTTGTGCATGGCACAAGTCATTTTATCAACAATTGTTTACAGACAGATCATTTCACTTATAATTCACTGTATCACAATTCCAGTGGGTCAGAAGTTTACATACACTAAGTTGACTGTGCCTTTAAACAGATTGGAAAATTCCAGAAAATGATGTCATGGCTTTAGAAGCTTCTGATAGGCTAATTGACATAATTTGAGTCAATTGGAGGTGTACCTGTGGATGTATTTCAAGGCCTACCTTCAAACCCAGTGCCTCTTTGCTTGACATCATGGGAAAATCAAAAGAAATCAGAAAAAAAATTGTATTCCTCCACAAGTCTGGTTCATCATTGGGAGCAATTTCCAAACGCCTAAAGATACCACGTTAATCTGTACAAACAATAGTACGCAAGAATAAACACCATGGGACCACGCAGCCGTCATACCGCTCAGGAAGGAGACACATTCTGTCTCCTAGAGATGAAGGTACTTTGGTGCGAAAAGTGCAAATCAATCCCAGAACAACAGCAAAGGACCTTGTGAAGATGCCGGAGGAAACAGGTACAAAAGTATCTATATCCACAGTCCAAGTCCTATATCGACATAACCTGAAAGGCCACTCAGTAAGGAAGAAGCCACTGCTCCAAAACCGCCATAAAAAAGCCAGACTACGGTTTGCAGCTGCACATGGGGACAAAGATCGTACTTTTTGGAGAAATTCCCTCTGGTCTGATGAAACAAAAATAGAACTGTTTGGCCATAATGACCATCGTTATGTTTGGAGGAAAAAGGGGAAGTACAGCAAAGCACCCCCACAACATGATGCTGCCACCCCCGTGCTTCACGGTTGGGATGGTGTGCAAGCCGAAGAACACCATCCCAACCGTGAAGCACGGGGGTGGCAGCATCATGTTGTGGGGGTGCTTTGCTGTAGGAGGGACTGGTGCACTTTACAAAATAGATGGCATCATGAGGAAAGAAAATGATGTGGATATATTGAAGCAACATCTCAAGACATCAGTCAGGAAGTTAAAGCTTGGTTGCAAAATGGACAATGACCCCAAGCATACTTCCAAAGTTGTGGCAAAATGGCTTAAGGACAACAAAATCAAGGAATTGGAGTGGCCATCACAAAGCCCTGACCTCAATCCTATAGAAAATGTGTTGGCAGAACTGAAAAAGTGTGTGCAAGCAAGGAGGCCTAGAAACCTGACTCAGTTACACCAGCTCTGTCAGGAGGAATGGGCCACAATTCACCCAACTTATTGTGGGAAGCTTGTGGAAGGCTACCCAAAATGTTTCACCCAAGTTAAACAATGTAAAGGCAATGCTACCAAATACTAATTGAGTGTACACTTCTGACCCACTGGGAATATGATGAAAAAAATAAAACCTGAAATAAATCACTCTCTCTACTATTATTCTGACATTTCACATTCTTAAAATAAAGTGGTGATCCTAACTGACCTAAGACTGGGAATTTTTTACTAGGATGAAATGTCAGGAATTGTGAAAAACTGAGTTTAAATGTATTTGGCTAAGGTGTATGTAGACTTCTGACTTCAACTGTAAGTACCTGACCTCCCTTAACACTGATGTACCTGACCTTCCTTAATGCTGATGTACCTGACCTTCCTTAACACTTATGTACCTGACCTTCCTTAACGCTGATGTACCTGACCTTCCTTAACACTTATGTACCTGACCTCCCTTAACACTTATGTACCTGACCTTCCTTCACGCTTAAGTACCTGACCTTCCTTAACGGCCATGTACCTGACCTTCCTTAACGCTTATGTACCTGACCTTCCTTAACGCTGATGTACCTGACCTCCCTTAACGCTTAAGTACCTAACCTTCCTTAACGGCCATGTACCTGACCTTCCTTAACACTTATGTACCTGACCTCCCTTAACACTTATGTACCTGACCTTCCTTAACGCTTAAGTACCTGACCTTCCTTAACACTTATGTACCTGACCTTCCTTAGCACGTATGTACCTGACCTTCCTTAACACTTATGTACCTGACCTTCCTTAACACTGATGTACCTGACCTTCCTTAACACTTATGTACCTGACCTTCCTTAACGGCCATGTACCTGACCTTCCTTAACGCTTAAGTACCTGACCTTCCTTAACACTTATGTACCTGACCTTCCTTAACGCTGATGTACCTGACCTTCCTTAACGCTGATGTACCTGACCTTCCTTAACGCTGATGTACCTGACCTTCCTTAACACTTATGTACCTGGCCTTCCTTAACGCGTATGTACCTGACCTTCCTTAACGCTTAAGTACCTGAGCTTCCTTACCGATCATGTACCTAACCTTCCTTAACACTTATGTACCTGGCCTTCCTTAACGGCCATGTACCCAACCTTCCTTAACGATCATGTACCTGACCTTCCTTAACACTTATGTACCTGGCCTTCCTTAACGGCCATGTACCTGACCTCCCTTAACACTTATGTACCTGACCTTCCTTAACGCTGATGTACCTGACCTTCCTTAACACTTATGTACCTGACCTTCCTTAACGCGTATGTACCTGACCTTCCTTAACGCTTAAGTACCTGACCTTCCTTACCGATCATGTACCTAACCTTCCTTAACACTTATGTACCTGGCCTTCCTTAACGGCCATGTACCCGACCTTCCTTAACGATCATGTACCTGACCTTCCTTAACACTTATGTACCTGGCCTTCCTTAACGGCCATGTACCTGACCTCCCTTAACACTTATGTACCTGACTTTCCTTAACGGTCATGTACCTGACCTTCCTTAACGCTGATGTACCGTTAAACAGAGTGTGTTTGTTCTTCAGGTCCATGCTGTAAACAGAGAAGTGGCAACTAAAGAGCCATAAATAAATAACACTACTCAGATGGTTCTTTTCACAGCTCTGGTTCTGATTCCCTCGTTTACATTCAACTGAGGTTTACACGTCCCAATTAAAATAGTTTCTGGGCTCCAAGAGCTGGCATTCTACGGCATATTCACATCACCTCTTTGTAAATGCAGTACATATTAATTGCAGTCTAGTGATAACCAACTCTGGGAAAAGAGCCAAGCAAAGATAATAATAACTTAATGCAGACAGACTGAGACATTCTGAATCACCAGCATTGATGGCGCTTCCCCTGTTAGACTAATGCAGAGTGGGAGTTGTACTTACCTGAAAGGAGTGCAATATCTTATACAGAGCCTTAGGAGGACCGTGGGTTATTATCTCTGAGGACCGTGGGTTATTAGCTCTCTGAGGACCGTGGGTTATTAGCTCTCTGAGGACCGTGGGTTATTAGCTCTCTGAGGACCGTGGGTTATTAGCTCTCTGAGGACCGTGGGTCATTATCTCTGAGGACCGTGGGTTATTAGCTCTCTGAGGACCATGGGTTATCAGCTCTCAGAGCCTTAGGAGGACCGTGGGTTATTAGCTCTCTGAGGACCGTGGGTTATTAGCTCTCTGAGGACCGTGGGTTATTAGCTATCAGAGCCTTAGGAGGACCATGGGTTATTAGCTCTCTGAGGACCTTGGGTTATTAGCTCTCTGAGCTTTAGGAGGGCCGTGGGTTATTAGCTCTCTGAGCTTTAGGAGGACCGTGGGTCATTAGCTCTCTGAGCTTTAGGAGGACCGTGGGTTATTAGCTCTCTGGGCTTTAGGAGGACCGTGGGTTATTAGCTCTCTGAGCTTTAGGAGGACCGTGGGTTATTAGCTCTCTGAGCTTTAAGAGGACCGTGGGTTATTAGCTCTCTGAGCTTTAGGAGGACCGTGGGTTATTAGATCTCTGAGCTTTAAGAGGACCGTGGGTTATTAGCTCTCTGGGCTTTAAGAGGACCGTGGGTTATTAGCTCTCTGAGCTTTAAGAGGACCGTGGGTTATTATCTCTCTGAGCTTTAGGAGGACCGTGGGTTATTAGCTCTCTGTGCTTTAGGAGGACCGTGGGTCATTAGATCTCTGAGCTTTAAGAGGACTGTGGGTTATTATCTCTCTGAGCTTTAGGAGGACCGTGGGTTATTAGCTCTGTGCTTTAGGAGGAGCGTGGGTTATTAGATCTCTGAGGACCGTGGGTTATTAGTTCTCTGAAGACCGTGGGTTATTGCCTCTCTGAGCTTTAGTAGGACCGTGGGTTATTAGATCTCTGAGGACCGTGGGTTATTAGCTCTCTGAGGACCGTGGGTTATTGCCTCTCTGAGCTTTAGGAGGACCGTGGGTTATTAGCTCTCTGAGGACTGTGGGTTATTAGCTCTCTGAGGACCGTGGGTTATTAGCTCTCTGAGCTTTAGGAGGACCGTGGGTTATTAGATCTCTGAGCTTTAAGAGGACAGTGGGTTATTAGCTCTCTGAGCTTTAAGAGGACCGTGGGTTATTAGCTCTCTGAGCTTTAAGAGGACCGTGGGTTATTATCTCTCTGAGCTTTAGGAGGGCCGTGGGTTATTATCTCTCTGAGCTTTAGGAGGACCGTGGGTTATTAGATCTCTGAGGGCCGTGGGTTATTAGCTCTCTGAGGACCGTGGGTTATTGCCTCTCTGAGCTTTAGGAGGACCGTGGGTTATTAGCTCTCTGATGACCGTGGGTTATTGCCTCTCTGAGCTTTAGGAGGACCGCGGGTTATTAGCTCTCTGGGCTTTAGGAGGACCGTGGGTTATTATCTCTCTGAGCTTTAGGAGGACAGTGGGTTATTAGCTCTCTGAGCTTTAGGAGGACCGTGGGTTATTATCTCTCTGAGCTTTAGGAGGACCGTGGGTTATTATCTCTCTGAGCTTTAGGAGGACCGTGGCTTATTAGCTCTCTGAGCTTTAGGAGGACTGTGGGTTATTAGCTCTCTGGGCTTTAGGAGGACCGTGGGTTATTAGCTCTCTGAGCTTTAGGAGGACCGTGGGTTATTAGCTCTCTGAGGACCGTGGGTTATTAGCTCTCTGAGCTTTAGGAGGACTGCGGGTTATTAGCTTTCTGAGGACAATGGGTTATTAACTCTCTGAGCTTTAGGAGGACCGTGGGTTATTAGCTCTCTGAGAACCGTGGGTTATTAGCTCTCTGCGCTTTAGGAGGACTGTGGGTTATTAGCTCTCTGAGCTTTAGGAGGACCGTGGGTTATTAGCTCTCTGAGAACCGTGGGTTATTATCTCTCTGAGCTTTATGACCGTGGGTTATTAGCTCTCTGAGCTTCATGACAGTGGGTTATTAGCTCTCTGAGCTTTAGGAGGACTGTGGGTTATTAGCTCTCTGAGCTTTAGGAGGACCGTGGGGTATTAGCTCTCTGAGCTTTAGGAGGACCGTGGGTTATTAGCTCTCTGAGGACCGTGGGTTATTAGCTCTCTGAGCTTTAGGAGGACCGTGGGTTATTAGCTCTCTGAGGACCGTAAGTTATTAGCTCTCTAAGGACCGCGGGTAATTAGATCTCTGAGCTTTAAGAGGACCGTGGGTTATTAGCTCTCTTTGCTTTAGGAGGACCGTGGGTTATTTGCTCACATACAAATTAATTAATTAATTAATTATCTCCCTCGTCATCATCTGTGGCTTTTTCTCAGTAGAACTCAGTGCAACTCCCCACATGGCTGAAGGGAGGAATGAACTCATTTTAAAGCTGGTGTGACAGAGACATCTAGTGGCCTTTGGAAGTAGTGCATTTTTCTGTATTTCTCAAACGTGCACAGGAAAGTGTCACCAACAGGGTATCAAACCCGCATGTTGTTTTCAAGGCTGAGATAAATAGCCCACTGAGCTAAAGCCTAGGAATTCGCTTTCTATGTAGCCATGTGTCTTCAGCATGGTTACTCACCACAGCAGTCTAGCTTGACTAACCCCCATATCCACAGACCATTAGACAATCCTGTTGGTTCTAACTTTGTTTTTGTTCTGTGTCGAATCATTATGATAGGATCTCTGACAGTTTCTCTGACCCTTTGGCGTACACATATCTGTGCTAACACACACACACACGCACGCACACACGCACGCACGCACGCACGCACGCACGCACGCACGCACGCACGCACGCACGCACGCACGCACGCACGCACGCACGCACGCACGCACGCACGCACGCACGCACGCACGCACGCACGCACGCACGCACGCACGCACGCACGCACGCACGCACGCACGCACGCACGCACGCACGCACGCACGCACGCACGCACGCACGCACGCACGCACGCACGCACGCACGCACGCACGCACGCACGCACGCACACACACACACACACACACACACACACACACACACACACACACACACACACACACACACACACACACAGCCTCACCTTCTCCACCCGGCCACTGTTGATGTCCGCAGGGAGAAACTTCCTGCCAATAGGCCTCAGGTCACTCTGTAGAGATAGTCACAGAGACAGGGGGGGGGAGAGATAAGCAACACTTATCCCAACCAACATATTCGGCCGACAATGAGATGACCCTGTAGTAAACCTTGAGATGCATCATTGAAAAGCAATGTAGAGAAACCTGTTTTGAAAGCACTGGCAAATATTGGCCTGAATCTTGATTCTCCACACGTCTCTCAGAGTGGGCAAGAGCACACCCCTAGTCACGGACATCAAAAACTATTGGATTGGTTTTAGTCTGATTAGTCTGATTGAGGCGGCAGGGTAGCCTAGTGGTTAGAGTGTAGAGGCGGCAGGGTAGCCTAGTGGTTAGAGCGTAGAGGCGGCAGGGTAGCCTAGTGGTTAGAGTGTTGGACTAGTAACCGGAAGGTTGCGAGCTGACAAGGTACAAATCTGTCGTTCTGCCCCTGAACAGGCCCACTGTTCCTAGGCCGTCATTGAAAATAAGAATTTGTTCTTAACTGACTTGCCTAGTTAAATAAAGGTTAAAATAAAACTGTATTGTACAATTAATTGGTATAGACAGCCAGACGTGTACAAATGTTCCTTACAAGCCAGAATGTTTAATACATTTGAACTTACTCTCCCCGTTTGTCTCTTCCCCTGCTTAGACTAAATATCCACAGGAAGGTCTTGTTTACCCGACATCGTAGAGAGCCGGTGGGTATGTGGTTTGGTACTGAGGTAAAGTGAGTTTTATATTGGATATTTGGATTCCAATCTTCAAACAAAAAAAAAGATTCAGAATATACCATTTTCATTGTCACAGCATGCTTGGTTCAATAGCTGTTGACAGAATATACCATTTTCATTGTCACAGCATACTTGGTTCAATAGCTGTCGACAGAATATACCATTTTCATTGTCACAGCATACTTGGTTCAATAGCTGTTGACAGAATATACCATTTTCATTGTCACGGCATACTTGGTTCAATAGCTGTTGACAGAATATACCATTTTCATTGTCACGGCATACTTGGTTCAATAGCTGTTGACAGAAAATGCAATTTTCATTGTCACGGCATACTTGGTTCAATCGCTGTTGACGAGAGATTCTGGGCTTTGAACACCCTAAAAAAGTCACTTAAACCAATACTTTCCTGTGGAGATTTTGTCTCAAATTTAGAGCAGCGGAAGGACAAACCAACCGGTAGAGTCAAACTTTACATGTCATTTTAATCAACATTCTGGCTTGTAATGGATCATTAACACCATTGTGTTCACACATGGCCCAGAGGCTGTCTATACCAATTAAGTGTGTACTACAGCCTGATTATTCAGACTAGATTGTCGTAAAGCATTGGCTGGAGGGACAGGGGGAAGTGTGCAAGTACAAACAATGGTGGAGAATTGGAACGCAGCCACATTAGTGTGACTTTCATTTATCTGACATACCGGCAAAACATTCAATAACGAATATTCAAAGCAATGTAGAGGAATCTGTTTTACACAAACCTGTTTTTGTAAAAAGCTTGATTGATTTTTTAAAAATCACGTCTCTTTTCTACTCAAACCCCTGGGGTCAGTTAAATGTACATCTACACAGGTGAAAGGTGAATTTTTATTATTTTGTTGTTGGTATACTAGAAGAGAGATGTGAGAATACTAGCTACTTACATTGAGTGCAATGCGAATAAGGTAATTAGCTGAGGGGTTCTCCGAAGTGCCTTTCAACTCCTCTATTCCTTCGTCTGTAAGGTACCTGTGTAGGAGGTCAACCAAAAGAAAGGGCTCACGTGTCAATGGCGTAACCAATGCACTGTGGTTATTAAACAACAACACTCCAGCTAGCCACAGTGAACAAACACATTGAAAATCAAAAGCTAGCCAGCCAACTCGCATATCACTCGAAATAACATAGCTAACAACGGACTAGCAGATCAACTTTGAAGATATATTAATAGCTAGCTACAGTAATGTAGAGCTAGCTAGCTAGCTACAGTAATGTATTGCTAGCTAGCTACAGTACAGTAATGTATTGCTAGCTAGCTACAGTATAGTAATGTAGAGCTAGCTACAGTAATGTAGAGCTAGCTACAGTAATGTAATGTATTGCTAGCTAGCTACAGTACATTCATGTATTGCTAGCTAGCTACAGTTCAGTAATGTATTGCTAGCTAGCTACAGTACAGTAGTGTAGAGCTAGCTACAGTGCAGTAATGTAGAGCTAGCTACAGTACAGTAATGTAAAGCTAGCTACAGTAATGTAATGTATTGCTAGCTACAGTAATCGAATGTATTGCTAGCTAGCTACAGTAATGTAATGTATTGCTAGCTAGCTAAAGTAATGTAATGTATTGCTAGCTAGCTACAGTACAGTAATGTAGAGCTAGCTACAGTACAGTAGTGTAGAGCTAGCTAGCTACAGTACAGTAATGTAGAGCTAGCTACAGTAATGTAATGTATTGCTAGCTAGCTACAGTAATGTAATGTATTGCTAGTTAGCTACAGTACAGTAATGTATTGCTAGCTAGCTACAGTACAGTAGTGGAGCTAGCTACAGTACAGTAGTGTAGAGCTAGCTACAGTCCAGTAGTGTAGAGCTAGCTAGCTACAGTACAGTAATGTAGAGCTAGCTACAGTAATGTAATGTATTGCTAGCTAGCTACAGTAATGTAATGTATTGCTAGTTAGCTACAGTACAGTAATGTATTGCTAGCTAGCTACAGTACAGTAGTGGAGCTAGCTACAGTACAGTAGTGGAGCTAGCTACAGTACAGTAGTGTAGAGCTACAGTACAGTACAGTAGTGTAGAGTACAGTACAGTAATGTAGAGTTAGCTACAGTACAGTAGTGTAGAGCTAGCTACAGTACAGTAATGTATTGCTAGCTACAGTACAGTAGTGTAGAGCTAGCTACAGTACAGTAGTGTAGAGCTAGCTACAGTACAGTAGTGTAGAGCTAGCTAGCTACAGTACAGTAATGTAGAGCTAGCTAGCTACAGTACATTCATGTATTGCTAGCTAGCTACAGTACAGTAATGTATTGCTAGGTAGCTACTAAGCTTCAAATGAGCATACACGGCCTTGTTAGTTAGCATATCAAAGCTAAACATGCTAAAATAATTGACAGCAATTTGCTAGCCAAAATAATAATTATTAGCTACTGTTACCAGTCCGTAGGCCAGAAATTTCATATATCTATCTACATTATCACAGGCATCACAGTATGTGAGATCCTAAATGAGGTGTTAACTAGAAAAGCTAAAGCTATGCAAGCAAAGTGAACGTGTAATGTAGCTAGCTAGCTAGCACATTAGCCACAAGCTACCCACCAGCCTTCTTTAGTGAGGGCTAAGTTGATTTCAGCCATTTTCTTTCAAATAAAAAAAATAAAGTATCAAATGCAAATATAGTAGATGAACTATTTAATTTGTGGATTATCCATTGTTTTTTAAAATCTTTAATAATTAATCCGATAATCAATGAAGTTTAGCCGGATATTTTTAGCGTTTTGCCGGACTAAAAACAAATGACCTCCCGTTGGAAGAGACGTCAAAGTTGAATCTGATACAAAGAGCGAAGGAAGAAAAACAGCAGCCCCGGTGGCAAAGACAGTCACTACATCTACGGTGCTTTTATCAATCCAATGATCTATCTACTACACTCTGTGCAATGTCCTAACAATCCAATGATCTATCTACTACACTCTGTGCAATGTCCTAACAATCCAATGATCTATCTACTACACTCTGTGCAATGTCCTAACAATCCAATGATCTATCTACTACACTCTGTGCAATGTCCTAACAATCCAATGATCTATCTACTACACTCTGTGCAATGTCCTAACAATCCAATGATCTATCTACTACACTCTGTGCAATGTCCTAACAATCCAATGATCTATCTACTACACTCTGTGAAATATAATAATATTAGTTTCAATTCACCTTTATTTAACCAGGGAGGCAAGTTGAGAACAAGTTCTCATTTACAATTGCGACCTGGCCAAGATAAAGCAAAGCAGTTCGACGTATACAACAACACAGAGTTACTAATACAAACATCCAAGTCAATAAGACTGGTTTTAATGTCTATGGTCACTGACTGCAAAGAGGCCTGGGGTTGAGTCCCGGGTCGGTCTGCACCCAGAATTAGCTACAACGTTCTTCTGCATAATTTAGGTCGAACACCTTGCATAGCCTAGTTTAGGAAGTCTAACAGCTAGGCCTATATAACAAAAGATAATTTTAGAATTAGGGGGTAACTAAAAATCCAGTAGAATGCATGGGTAAAATCACTGGGGAAGCCAAGCCAGAAAAAAAGACACATTACAACCTGTGTGTTGTGATAATTGTGTTGTTTCCTCTATAATCTGTTAGTTCATATGCCTCTATAACCTGTTAGTTCATATGCCTCTATAACCTGTTAGTTCATTTGCCTCTATAACCTGTTAGATCATATGCCTCTATAACCTGTTAGTTCATATGCCTCTGTAACCTGTTAGTTCATATGCCTCTATAACCTGTTAGTTCATATGCCTTGCCTCTATAACCTGTTAGTTCATATACCTCTATAACCTGTTAGTTCATATGCCTCTATAACCTGTTAGTTCATATGCCTTGCCTCTATAACCTGTTAGTTCATATGCCTCTATAACCTGTTAGTTCATATGCCTCTATAACCTGTTAGTTCATATGCCTCTATAACCTGTTAGTTCATATGCCTCTATAACCTGTTAGTTCATATGCCTCTATAACCTGTTAGTTCATATGCCTCTATAACCTGTTAGTTCATATGCCTCTATAACCTGTTAGTTCATATGCCTCTATAACCTGTTAGTTCATATGCCTCTATAACCTGTTAGTTCATATACCTCTATAACCTGTTAGTTCATATGCCTTACCTCTATAACCTCAAATCAAATCAAATCAAATCAAATCACATTTTATTTGTCACATACACATGGTTAGCAGACTATCCTACCGATCCTCGACTTCGGCGATGTCATCTACAAAATGGCTTCCAACACTCTACTCAGCAAACTGGATGCAGTCTATCACAGTGCCATCCGTTTTGTCACTAAAGCACCTTATACCACCCACCACTGCGACTTGTATGCTCTAGTCGGCTGGCCCTCGCTACATATCCGTCGCCAGACCCACTGGCTCCAGGTCATCTACAAGTCCATGCTAGGTAAAGCTTCGCCTTATCTCAGCTCACTGGTCACGATGGCAACACCCATCCGTAGCACGCGCTCCAGCAGGTGTATCTCACTGATCATCCCTAAAGCCAACACCTCATTTGGCCGCCTTTCGTTCCAGTACTCTGCTGCCTGTGACTGGAACGAATTGCAAAAATCGCTGAAGTTGGAGACTTTTATCTCCCTCACCAACTTCAAACATCAGCTATCTGAGCAGCTAACCGATCGCTGCAGCTGTACGTAGTCTATTGGTAAATAGCCCACCCATTTTCACCTACCTCATCCCCATACTGTTTTTATTTATTTACTTTTCTGCTCTTTTGCACACCAATATCTCTACCTGTACATGACCATCTGATCATTTATCACTCCAGTGTTAATCTGCAAAATTGTAATTATTCGCCTACCTCCTCGTGCTTTTTGCACACAATGTATATATAGACTCCCCCTTTGTTTTTCTACTGTGTTATTGACTTGTTAATTGTTTACTCCATGTGTAACTCTGTGTTGTCTGCTCACACTGCTATGCTTTATCTTGGCCAGGTCGCAGTTGCAAATGAGAACTTGTTCTCAACTAGCCTACCTGGTTAAATAAAGGTGAAATAAAAAAAAAATAATAAAAAAAAATGTTAATGCGAGTGTAGCGAAATGCTTGTGCTTCTAGTTCTGACAATGCAGTAATAACAAGTAATCTAACTAACAATTCCAAAACTACTGTCTTATACACAGTGTAAGGGGATAAAGAATATGTACATAAGGATATATGAATGAGTGATGGTACAGAGCAGCATAGGCAGGATACAGTAGATGGTATCGAGTACAGTATATACATGAGGTGAGTATGTAAACAAAGTGGCACAGTTAAAGTGGCTAGTGATACATGTATTACATAAGGATGCAGTCGATGATATAGAGTACAGTATATACGTATGCATATGAGATGAATAATGTAGGGTAAGTAACATTATATAAGGTAGCTTTGTTTAAAGTGGCTAGTGATATATTTACATCATTTCCCATCAATTCCCATTATTAAAGTGGCTGGAGTTGAGTACTTGTCAGTGTGTTGGCAGCAGCCACTCAATGTTAGTGGTGGCTGTTTAACAGTCTGATGGCCTTGAGATAGAAGCTGTTTTTCAGTCTCTCGGTCCCAGCTTTGATGCACCTGTACTGACCTCGCCTTCTGGATGATAGCAGGGTCAACAGGCAGTGGCTCGGGTGGTTGATGTCCTTGATGATCTTTATGGCCTTCCTGTAACATCGGGTGGTGTAGGTGTCCTGGAGGGCAGGTAGTTTGCCCCCGGTGATGCGTTGTGCAGACCTCACTACCCTCTGGAGAGCCTTACAGTTGTGGGCGGAGCAGTTGCCATACCAGGCGGTGATACAGCCCGCCAGGATGCTCTCGATTGTGCATCTGTAGAAGTTTGTGAGTGCTTTTGGTGACAAACCAAATTTCTTCAGCCTCCTGTTAGTTCATATGCATCTATAACCTGTTAGTTCATATGCCTTACCTCTATAACCTGTTAGTTCATATGCCTTACCTCTATAACCTGTTAGATCATATGCCTCTATAACCTGTTAATTCATATGCCTCTGTAACCTGTTAGTTCATATGCCTCTATAACCTGTTAGTTCATATGCCTCTATAACCTGTTAGTTCATATGCCTCTATAACCTGTTAGATCATATGCTTCTATAACCTGTTAGTTCATATGCCTCTATAACCTGTTAGTTCATATGCCTCTATAACCTGTTAGTTCATATGCCTCTATAACCTGTTAGTTCATATGCCTCTATAACCTGTTAGTTCATATGCCTCTATAACCTGTTAGTTCATATGCCTCTATAACCTGTTAGTTCATATGCCTCTATAACCTGTTAGTTCATATACCTCTATAACCTGTTAGATCATGTACCTCTATAACCTGTTAGTTCATATACCTCTATAACCTGTTAGATCATATACCTCTATAACCTGTTAGATCATGTACCTCTATAACCTGTTAGTTCATATACCTCTATAACCTGTTAGATCATATACCTCTATAACCTGTTAGATCATATGCCTCTATAACCTGTTAGTGACAATTCAGGCATTCCAGAATGTAATTTTACTCTTTACTTTGCATATTTGTATTCATTAGTAATAATTGACTTTGAACATGTTTTTCTATAATAACACCAGTACCGGTAACACCAGTGACAAATCTTCAGAGAATATAGAATATCTAAAATGGAGGCCAACAGTAGCTCAAACAGCACTTCTTAAGTTGTAAATGAATGAAAATCACGTGATTGGATCAATTATTTTAATCAAATTTCCTTTTCACCTTTTACTATAAACTGTGTAACACCAGAGACACATCTTAAAGCTTCGCATGAAATTACCAAATTAGTAGTCAAATTGCTTAACATGTGACGAAAAGTGCAGACTCACGATGTGCTTTTCAAAACAGATATATAAAAAATAATAATAATTAAAATAAAATAAAAATAATATAAAAAATAATCATAATAAAAATAATAATAATTTTTTTTTAAAAATTGCAATATAACTGTCTTACAAATATGTTTTATGAACAATAAAACACTTATATTAAAAGTAAAACATATATTGTGTCATTATTTAATATTTCTAGGCGTTTTCTCCTGGTAGTTAAGGTGGGACAGGAAAGACACCATTCTTGTATAATGACCTTCATCATCTATAGACTGAGGCTTGTGGTTAGACCTGTAACAGGTTAACAATGGACGTAACATTGCTGTCTCAGATGGGGGCTTTACCCGAACACACGCTCCCTGCCCCGTGGCTATGCAAGGTGTCAATCACAGGGGTTCGGGGGGCAGCCGGTGAGCCCGACAGCCTCCTCGACTCAATCCGTGCATTAGGCTACATTCACGCACTAATAATGCTAGGCATATGGAAGAGTAGGAAGTGTAGGGCGTGTAGGAAGTGTAGGAAGTGTAGGAAGTGTATGGAAGTGTAGGAAGTGTAGGAAGTGTATGGAAGTGTAGGAAGAGTAGGAAATGAAGGAAGAGTGGGAAGTGATGGAAGTGTAGGAAGAGTAGGAAGTGTATGGAAGTTTAGGAAGTGTATGGATGTATAGGAAGAGTAGGAAATGAAGGAAGAGTGGGAAGTGAAGGAAGTGTAGGAAGTGAAGGAAGAGTAGGAAGTGTATGGAAGTGTGGGAAGTGTATGGAAGTGTGGGAAGTGTATGGAAGTGTGGGAAGTGTATGGAAGTGTGGGAAGTGTATGGAAGTGAAGGAAGTGTAGGAAGTGAAGGAAGTGTAGGAAGTGTATGGAAGTGTAGGAAGTATATGAAGTGTAGGAAGTGTATGGAAGTGTGGGAAGAGTAGGAAGTGTAGGAAGTGTATGGAAGTGTAGGAAGTGTAGGAAGTGTAGGAAGTGTATGGAAGTGTAGGAAGTATATGAAGTGTAGGAAGTGTATGGAAGTGTGGGAAGAGTAGGAAGTGTAGGAAGTGTATGGAAGTGTAGGAAGTATATGAAGTGTAGGAAGTGTATGGAAGTGTGGGAAGAGTAGGAAGTGAAGGAAGTGTATGGAAGTGTATGGAAGTGTGGGAAGAGTAGGAAGTGAAGGAAGTGTATTGAAGTGAAGGAAGTGTAGGAAGTGTATGGAAGTGTATGGAAGTGTAGGAAGTATATGAAGTGTAGGAAGTGTATGGAAGTGTGGGAAGAGTAGGAAGTGAAGGAAGTGTAGGAAGTGTATGGAAGTGTATGGAAGTGTAGGAAGTATATGAAGTGTAGGAAGTGTATGGAAGTGTGGGAAGAGTAGGAAGTGAAGGAAGTGTTTGGAAGTGAAGGAAGTGTATGGAAGTGAAGGAAGTGTAGGAAGTGTAGGAAGTATATGGAAGTTTAGGAAGTGTAGGAAGTGTAGGAAGTGTATGGAAGTTTAGGAAGTGTAGGAAGTGTAGGAAGTGTAGGAAGTGTGGGAAGTGAATGGAAGTGAAAACACCATGCCGCTACACACAGATTTGTAAATGAGCCTTCCGTTTGGACATAGAGGCCCAGCTGTGGACTCTTTATAACATGCAAGGTGTTGGCATACGCAGGGAATTGGGGATATAACATCGTAGCGCATTTGGAGGGCAGCCTGACAGAGATGATGTATGCAACTCCATGTCTTCCCATTCAGCGACAGTACCAAGAGGATAAACTCCATGTGTTCACATTCAGCGAAAGTACCAAGAGGATAAACTCCATGTGTTCACATTCAGCGACAGTACCAAGAGGATAAACTCCATGTGTTCACATTCAGCGAACGTACCAAGAGGATAAACTCCATGTGTTCACATTCAGCGACAGTACCAAGAGGATAAACTCCATGTGTTCACATTCAGCGACAGTACCAAGAGGATAAACTCCATGTGTTCACATTCAGCGACAGTACCAAGAGAGTAAACTCCATGTGTTCACATTCAGCGACCGTACCAAGAGGATAAACTCCATGTGTTCACATTCAGCGACCGTACCAAGAGGATAAACTCCATATGTTCACATTCAGCGACAGTACCAAGAGGATAAACTCCATGTGTTCACATTCAGCGACAGTACCAAGAGGATAAACTCCATGTGTTCACATTCAGCGACAGTACCAAGAGGATAAACTCCATGTGTTCACATTCAGCGACAGTACCAAGAGGATAAACTCCATGTGTTCACATTCAGCGACAGTACCAAGAGGATAAACTCCATGTGTTCACATTCAGCGACAGTACCAAGAGGATAAACTCCATGTGTTCACATTCAGCGACAGTACCAAGAGAGTAAACTCCATGTGTTCACATTCAGCGACCGTACCAAGAGGATAAACTCCATGTGTTCACATTCAGCGACCGTACCAAGAGGATAAACTCCATATGTTCACATTCAGCGACAGTACCAAGAGGATAAACTCCATGTGTTCACATTCAGCGACAGTACCAAGAGGATAAACTCCATGTGTTCACATTCAGCGACAGTACCAAGAGGATAAACTCCATGTGTTCACATTCAGCGACAGTACCAAGAGGATAAACTCCATGTGTTCACATTCAGCGACAGTACCAAGAGGATAAACTCCATGTGTTCACATTCAGCGACAGTACCAAGAGAGTAAACTCCATGTGTTCACATTCAGCGACCGTACCAAGAGGATAAACTCCATGTGTTCACATTCAGCGACAGTAGCAAGAGGATAAACTCCATTCGGTATCCAGGCAACACATCATATGGCCAATTAGAATGTTAGTCCTAGGACTATAGCATTGCTTTGGGGATACCTGGAGTGTGTGTGTGTGTGTGTGTGTGTGTGTGTGTGTGTGTGTGTGTGTGTGTGTGTGTGTGTGTGACTTTGCCATCGTTTTTCAAACTAATAAAACCATTCGTCCTGGCAAAGGGAAGGCGCCCTGTTTGAATAAATTCCATGAGAAATAGTGACATGTACAGTGCCCTCCACTAATATTGGCACCCAGTGACATGTACAGTACCCTCCACTAATATTGGCACCCAGTGACATGTAACAGTGCCCTCCACTAATATTGGCACCCAGTGACATGTACAGTGCCCTCCACTAATATTGGCACCCAGTGACATGTACAGTACCCTCCACTAATATTGGCACCCAGTGACATGTACAGTACCCTCCACTAATATTGGCACCCAGTGACATGTACAGTACCCTCCACTAATATTGGCACCCAGTGACATGTACAGTGCCCTCCATTAATATTGGCACCCAGTGACATGTACAGTGCCCTCCATTAATATTGGCACCCAGTGACATGCACAGTGCCCTCCATTAATATTGGCACCCAGTGACATGTACAGTGCCCTCCACTAATATTGGCACCCAGTGACATGTACAGTGCCCTCCACTAATATTGGCACCCAGTGACATGCACAGTGCCCTCCATTAATATTGGCACCCAGTGACATGTACAGTGCCCTCCACTAATATTGGCACCCAGTGACATGTACAGTGCCCTCCACTAATATTGGCACCCAGTGACATGTACAGTGCTCTCTACTAATATTGGCACCCAGTGACATGTACAGTGCCCTCCACTAATATTGGCACCCAGTGATAATGGGAATTGATGGGAAATGATGTAAATATATCACTAGCCACTTTAAACAATGCTACCTTATATAATGTTACTTACCCTACATTATTCATCTCATAGGCATACGTATATACTGTACTCTATATCATCGACTGTATCCTTATGTAATACATGTATCACTAGCCACTTTAACTATGCCACTTTGTTTACATACTCATCTCATATGTATATACTGTACTCGATACAATCTACTGTATCTGCCTATGCTGCTCTGTACCATCACTCATTCATATATCCTTATGTACATATTCTTTATCCCCTCACACTGTGTACAAGACAGTAGCTTTGGAATTGTTAGTTAGATTACTTGTTGGTTATTACTGCATTGTCGGAACTAGAAGCACAAGCATTTCGCTACACTTGCATTAACATCTGCTAACCATGTGTATGTGACAAATAAAATTTGATTTGATTTGACATGTACAGTGCGCTCCACTAATATTGGCACCCAGTGACATGTACAGTGCCCTCCACTAATATTGGCACCCAGTGACATGTAACAGTGCCCTCCACTAATATTGGCACCCAGTGACATGTAACAGTGCCCTCCACTAATATTGGCACCCAGTGACATGTACAGTGCCCTCCATTAATATTGGCACCCAGTGACATGTACAGTGCCCTCCACTAATATTGGCACCCAGTGACATGTAACAGTGCCCTCCACTAATATTGGCACCCAGTGACATGTACAGTGCCCTCCACTAATATTGGCACCCAGTGACATGTACAGTGCTCTCTACTAATATTGGCACCCAGTGACATGTACAGTGCCTTCCACTAATATTGGCACCCAGTGACATGTACAGTGCCCTCCACTAATATTGGCACCCAGTGACATGTACAGTGCCCTCCACTAATATTGGCACCCAGTGACATGTACAGTGCCCTCCACTAATATTGGCACCCAGTGACATGTACAGTGCTCTGCACTAATATTGGCACCCGGTGACATGTACAGTGCTCTCCACTAATATTGGCACCCAGTGACATGTACAGTGCCCTCCATTAATATTGGCACCCTTGGTAAATATGAGCTGTAAATGTTTGTTATTTATTGTTTGTTCTCTTGGTCTTTCATTCCAAATAATTACAAAAATCTAACCTTTAATTAAAGTAAAATAATTGTAAGAAAAAAATTAATCCTTATCCTAAAACAAATATTTTTCTCAAATGTATGTGTGCCACAATTATTGGCACCCCTTCATTCAATACTTTGTGCAACCTCCCTTTGCCAAGATAACAGCTCTGAGTCTTCTCCTATAATGAGTAATGGGGTTGGAGAGCACATGGCAAGGGATCTGAGACCATTCCTCCATACAGAATCCCTCCAGATCCTTCAGATTCCCAGGTCCACGCTTGTGGACTCTCCTCTTCAGCTCATCCGATAGGTTTTCTATGGGGTTTGGGTCAGGGGACTAGGAAGGCCATGGTAACACCTTGATTCTGTGGTCAGTGAATCATTTTTGTGTTGATTTAGAGGTGTGTTTTGGATCGTTGTCCTGCTGGAAGATCCAACCACGGCCCAGTTTAAGCTTCCTAGCAGAGGCAGTCAGGTTTTGATGTAATATCTGCTGGTACTTGATGATAGTCCCCGATGACATGTATCCTAACAAGTTGTCCAGGGTTTTTGGAAGAAAAAACAGCCCCACAACATCAAAGATCCACCGCCCATACTTCACAGTGGGGATGAGGTACTTTTCTACAAGGCTATCTTTCTTTCTGTCTCCGCCAAACCGACCTCTGGTGTTTGTTTACAAAAAGCTCAATTTTGGTTTCATCTGACCATAGAACCCGGTCCCATTGAAACTCTATGTTGGTCTCATCTGACCATAGAACCCAGTCCCATTGAAACTCTATGTTGGTTTCATCTGACCATAGAACCTGGTCCCATTGAAACTCCATTTTGGTCTCATCTGACCATAGAACCCGGTCCCATTGAAACTCTATGTTGGTTTCATCTGACCATAGAACCCAGTCCCATTGAAACTCTATGTTGGTCTCATCTGACCATAGAACCCAGTCCCATTGAAACTCTATGTTGGTTTCATCTGACCATAGAACCTGGTCCCATTGAAACTCCATTTTGGTCTCATCTGACCATAGAACCCGGTCCCATTGAAACTCTATGTTGGTTTCATCTGACCATAGAACCCAGTCCCATTGAAACTCTATATTGGTCTCGTCTGATCATAGAACCCGGTCCCATTGAAACTCTATGTTGGTTTCATCTGACCATAGAACCTGGTCCCATTGAAACTCCATTTTGGTCTCATCTGACCATAGAACCCGGTCCCATTGAAACTCTATGTTGGTCTCATCTGACCATAGAACCCGGTCCCATTGAAACTCTATGTTGGTTTCATCTGACCATAGAACCCAGTCCCATTGAAACTCTATGTTGGTCTCATCTGACCATAGAACCCAGTCCCATTGAAACTCTATGTTGGTTTCATCTGACCATAGAACCTGGTCCCATTGAAACTCCATTTTGGTCTCATCTGACCATAGAACCCGGTCCCATTGAAACTCTATGTTGGTTTCATCTGACCATAGAACCTGGTCCCATTGAAACTCCATTTTGGTCTCATCTGACCATAGAACCCGGTCCCATTGAAACTCTATGTTGGTTTCATCTGACCATAGAACCCAGTCCCATTGAAACTCTATGTTGGTCTCATCTGACCATAGAACCCAGTCCCATTGAAACTCTATGTTGGTTTCATCTGACCATAGTACCTGGTCCCATTTAAACTCCATTTTGGTCTCATCTGACCATAGAACCCGGTCCCATTGAAACTCTATGTTGGTTTCATCTGACCATAGAACCCAGTCCCATTGAAACTCTATATTGGTCTCGTCTGATCATAGAACCCGGTCCCATTGAAACTCTATGTTGGTTTCATCTGACCATAGAACCTGGTCCCATTGAAACTCCATTTTGGTCTCATCTGACCATAGAACCCGGTCCCATTGAAACTCTATGTTGGTCTCATCTGACCATAGAACCCGGTCCCATTGAAACTCTATGTTGGTTTCATCTGACCATAGAACCCAGTCCCATTGAAACTCTATGTTGGTCTCATCTGACCATAGAACCCAGTCCCATTGAAACTCTATGTTGGTTTCATCTGACCATAGAACCTGGTCCCATTGAAACTCCATTTTGGTCTCATCTGACCATAGAACCCGGTCCCATTGAAACTCTATGTTGGTTTCATCTGACCATAGAACCCAGTCCCATTGAAACTCTATATTGGTCTCGTCTGATCATAGAACCCGGTCCCATTGAAACTCTATGTTGGTTTCATCTGACCATAGAACCTGGTCCCATTGAAACTCCATTTTGGTCTCATCTGACCATAGAACCCGGTCCCATTGAAACTCTATGTTGGTCTCATCTGACCATAGAACCGGGTCCCATTGAAACTCTATGTTGGTCTCATCTGACCATAGAACCCAGTCCCATTGAAACTCTATGTTGGTCTCATCTGACCATAGAACCCAGTCCCATTGAAACTCCATTTTGGTCTCATCTGACCATAGAACCGGGTCCCATTGAAACTCTATGTTGGTTTCATCTGACCATAGAACCCGGTCCCATTGAAACTCTATGTTGGTTTCATCTGACCATAGAACCTGGTCCCATTGAAACTCCATTTTGGTCTCATCTGACCATAGAACCCGGTCCCATTGAAACTCTATGTTGGTCTCATCTGACCATAGAACCGGGTCCCATTGAAACTCTATGTTGGTCTCATCTGACCATAGAACCCAGTCCCATTGAAACTCTATGTTGGTCTCATCTGACCATAGAACCCAGTCCCATTGAAACTCCATTTTGGTCTCATCTGACCATAGAACCGGGTCCCATTGAAACTCTATGTTGGTTTCATCTGACCATAGAACCCGGTCCCATTGAAACTCTATGTTGGTTTCATCTGATCATAGAACCCGGTCCCATTGAAACTCCATTTTGGTCTCATCTGACCATAGAACCCGGTCCCATTGAAACTCTATGTTGGTCTCATCTGAACATAGAACCTGGTCCCATTGAAACTCTATTTTGAGGGCGCAGTGGTTAAGGGCGCTGTACTGACCATAGAACCCGGTCCCATTGAAACTCCATTTTGGTCTCATCTGACCATAGAACCGGGTCCCATTGAAACTCTATGTTGGTTTCATCTGACCATAGAACCCGGTCCCATTGAAACTCTATGTTGGTTTCATCTGACCATAGAACCCGGTCCCATTGAAACTCCATTTTGGTCTCATCTGACCATAGAACCCGGTCCCATTGAAACTCTATGTTGGTCTCATCTGACCATAGAACCGGGTCCCATTGAAACTCTATGTTGGTCTCATCTGACCATAGAACCCAGTCCCATTGAAACTCTATGTTGGTCTCATCTGACCATAGAACCCAGTCCCATTGAAACTCCATTTTGGTCTCATCTGACCATAGAACCGGGTCCCATTGAAACTCTATGTTGGTTTCATCTGACCATAGAACCCGGTCCCATTGAAACTCTATGTTGGTTTCATCTGACCATAGAACCTGGTCCCATTGAAACTCCATTTTGGTCTCATCTGACCATAGAACCCGGTCCCATTGAAACTCTATGTTGGTCTCATCTGAACATAGAACCTGGTCCCATTGAAACTCTATTTTGAGGGCGCAGTGGTTAAGGGCGCTGTACTGCAGCGCCAGCTGTGCCATCAGAGTCCCTGGGTTCGCGCCCAGGCTCTGTCGTAACCGGCCGCGACCGGGAGGTCCGTGGGGCGACGCACAATTGGCCTAGCGTGGTCCGTGTTAGGGAGGGCTTGGTCGGTAGGGACCGGGCGCAATGCGCGCTAGCCAAGGCTGCCAGGTGCACGGTGTAGCCTCCAACACATTGGTGCGGCTGGCTTCCGGGTTGGATGCGCACTGTGCTAAGAAGCAGTACGGCTGGTTGGGTTGTGTCTCTGATTGTCTCTGATTGGTGGTTATCATTTGGTGTGTCATTCAAGTGGTGTGTCATTGGTGGTCAGACTCGCTCAGGTGGAACAAACTTAAACTTGTGCTTTTTTTTACAATGCTGATTTGAATGTCATCGAGAAAACATCCTTTCTGAATTTAAAAGTAGGCCTAATCCTCGAAGTAATCATCTCGTTTTTCAAAAGGATCTGTAATTTGATAACAATATTTTTGCTCCCTTACCATGGTAACGAACCTGTTTGAGACCAACACCTGGCAGTGGTTGTGTGAGAAGCACGCCTGTATTCACTTATCATAATCTCTCTCCCGCTCTCTTCTCTGATAGACGTGAACCTGCAACTCTCATCTCTCCAACGTTGCACTTAATACTTAGTTTATTTATAGAATCATGGCCGTGCGCAGGGTTCTGGAGGAGCCGCAGCACCACTGATAAATTGAAAGACATTTTCCAAAATTATAGAGTTACTGCTGTTTGTTCAGAAAGAAAGAAATAACTCAGAATAGCCTAATACACCAAGATAAGGCCTATAATTTAGCCACAGAAGATCAATGGCTTCTTCTAATTTTATATATATATATATATATATATATATATATATATCCTAGCTGTGGCTGTAGCCAAATGACAAAGCATAGCCTACAGTCCAGAACTTTCTCACAGTCAATTTACAGTCGGGAACACAGGAGCAAATCTGTCAGCGAACAAACAGCATGCAGACAAAACAGAGCTTTTTGCAATATTTCAGATATAATCGCCAGAAAACACAGGTTGGAAAGGACATAACTCCTGCTGAAAAGACACAACTGGTATCTATCTGCTGTAGGCTACAAAAACATTTAATCAACTTCCAAATATTTTATTTTACAAAGTTAAACAAGAGAGAGAACGTTTTTTTTTTGGCACCAGAGCACCGGCCATCACCAGCTAGTGAACAGAGCATCGGCCATCACCAGCTAGTGAACAGAGCATCGGCCATCACCAGCTAGTGAACAGAGCACCGGCCATCACCAGCTAGTGAACAGAGCACCGGCCATCACCAGCTAGTGAACAGAGCACCGGCCATCACCAGCTGGTGAACAGAGCATCGGCCATCACCAGCTAGTGAACAGAGCACCGGCCATCACCAGCTAGTGAACAGAGCACCGGCCATCACCAGCTAGTGAACAGAGCATCGGCCATCACCAGCTAGTGAACAGAGCACCGGCCATCACCAGCTAGTGAACAGAGCACCGGCCATCACCAGCTAGTGAACAGAGCACCGGCCATCACCAGCTAGTGAACAGAGCACCGGCCATCACCAGCTAATGAACAGAGCATCGGCCATCACCAGCTAGTGAACAGAGCACCGGCCATCACCAGCTAATGAACAGAGCATCGGCCATCACCAGCTAGTATACAGAGCACCGGCCATCACCAGCTAATGAACAGAGCACCGGCCATCACCAGCTAGTGAACAGAGCACCGGCCAAAACCAGCTAGTGAACAGAGCACCGGCTATCACCAGCTAGTGAACAGAGCACCGGCCATCACCAGCTAGTGAACAGAGCACCGGCCATCACCAGCTAGTGAACAGAGCACCGGCCATCACCAGCTAGTGAACAGAGCACCGGCCATCACCAGCTAGTGAACGGAGCACCGGCAATCACCAGCTAGTGAACGGAGCATCGGCCATCACCAGCTAGTGAACGGAGCATCGGCCATCACCAGCTAGTGAACAGAGCATCGGCCATCAGCAGCTAGTGAACAGAGCATCGGCCATCACCAGCTAGTATACAGAGCACCGGCCATCACCAGCTAGTGAACAGAGCACCGGCCATCACCAGCTAGTGAACAGAGCACCGGCCATCACCAGCTGGTGAACAGAGCATCGGCCATCACCAGCTAGTGAACAGAGCACCGGCCATCACCAGCTAGTGAACAGAGCACCGGCCATCACCAGCTAGTATACAGAGCACCGGCCATCACCAGCTAGTGAACAGAGCACCGGCCATCACCAGCTAGTATACAGAGCACCGGCCATCACCAGCTAGTGAACAGAGCACCGGCCATCACCAGCTAGTGAACAGAGCACCGGCCATCACCAGCTAGTGAACAGAGCACCGGCCATCACCAACTAGTGAACAGAGCACCGGCCATCACCAGCTAGTGAACAGAGCACCGGCCATCACCAGCTAGTGAACAGAGCACCGGCCAAAACCAGCTAGTGAACAGAGCACCGGCCATCACCAGCTAGTGAACAGAGCATCGGCCATCACCAGCTAGTGAACAGAGCACCGGCCATCACCAGCTAGTGAACAGAGCACCGGCCATCACCAGCTAGTGAACAGATCATCGGCCATCACCAGCTAGTGAACGGAGCATCGGCCATCACCAGCTAGTGAACGGAGCATCGGCCATCAGCAGCTAGTGAACAGAGCATCGGCCATCACCAGCTAGTATACAGAGCACCGGCCATCACCAGCTAGTGAACAGAGCACCGGCCATCACCAGCTAGTGAACAGAGCACCGGCCATCACCAGCTAGTGAACAGAGCACCGGCCATCACCAGCTAGTGAACAGGGCACCGGCCATCACCAGCTAGTATACAGAGCACCGGCCATCACCAGCTAGTGAACAGAGCACCGGCCATCACCAGCTAGTGAACAGAGCACCGGCCATCACCAGCTAGTGAACAGAGCACCGGCCATCACCAGCTAGTGAACAGAGCACCGGCCATCACCAGCTAGTGAACAGAGCACCGGCCATCACCAGCTAGTGAACAGAGCATCGGCCATCACCAGCTAGTGAACAGAGCACCGGCCATCACCAGCTAGTGAACAGAGCAACGGCCATCACCAGCTAGTGAACAGAGCACCGGCCATCACCAGCTAGTGAACAGAGCACCGGCCATCACCAGCTAGTGAACAGAGCACCGGCCATCACCAGCTAGTGAACAGAGCACCGGCCATCACCAGCTAGTGAACAGAGCATCGGCCATCACCAGCTAGTATACAGAGCACCGGCCATCACCAGCTAGTGAACAGAGCACCGGCCATCACCAGCTAGTGAACAGAGCACCGGCCATCACCAGCTCGTGAACAGAGCACCGGCCATCACCAGCTAGTGAACAGAGCACCGGCCATCACCAGCTAGTGAACAGAGCACCGGCCATCACCAGCTAGTGAACAGAGCACCGGCCATCACCAGCTAGTATACAGAGCACCGGCCATCACCAGCTAGTGAGCAGAGCACCAGCCATCACCAGCTAGTGAACAGAGCACCGGCCATCACCAGCTAGTGAACAGAGCACCGGACATCACCAGCTAGTGAACAGCGCACCGGCCATCACCAGCTAGTGAACAGAGCACCGGCCATCACCAGCTAGTGAACAGAGCACCGGCCATCACCAGCTAGTGAACGGAGCATCGGCCATCACCAGCTAGTGAACAGAGCACCGGCCATCACCAGCTAGTATACAGAGCACCGGCCATCACCAGCTAGTGAACAGAGCACCGGCCATCACCAGCTAGTGAACAGAGCACCGGCCATCACCAGCTAGTGAACAGAGCACCGGCAATCACCAGCTAGTGAACAGAGCATCGGCCATCACCAGCTAGTGAACAGAGCATCGGCCATCACCAGCTAGTATACAGAGCACCGGCCATCACCAGCTAGTGAACAGAGCACCGGCCATCACCAGCTAGTGAACAGAGCACCGGCCATCACCAGCTAGTGAACGGAGCACCGGCCATCACCAGCTAGTGAACGGAGCATCGGCCATCACCAGCTAGTGAACAGAGCACCGGCCATCACCAGCTAGTATACAGAGCACCGGCCATCACCAGCTAGTGAACAGAGCACCGGCCATCACCAGCTAGTGAACAGAGCATCGGCCATCACCAGCTAGTGAACAGAGCACCGGCCATCACCAGCTAGTGAACAGAGCACCGGCCATCACCAGCTAGTGAACAGAGCACCGGCCATCACCAGCTAGTGAACAGAGCACCGGCCATCACCAACTAGTGAACAGAGCACCGGCCATCACCAGCTAGTGAACAGAGCACCGGCCATCACCAGCTAATGAACAGAGCATCGGCCATCACCAGCTAGTGAACAGAGCACCGGCCATCACCAGCTAGTGAACAGAGCACCGGCCATCACCAGCTAGTGAACAGAGCACCGGCCATCACCAGCTAGTGAACAGAGCACCGGCCATCACCAGCTAGTGAACAGAGCACCGGCCATCACCAGCTGATGAACAGAGAATCGGCCATCACCAGCTAGTATACAGAGCACCGGCCATCACCAGCTAGTGAACAGAGCATCGGCCATCACCAGCTAGTGAACAGACCACCGGCCATCACCAGCTAGTATACAGAGCACCGGCCATCACCAGCTAGTGAACAGAGCATCGGCCATCACCAGCTAGTGAACAGAGCACCGGCCATCACCAGCTAGTGAACAGAGCACCGGCCATCACCAGCTAGTGAACAGAGCACCGGCCATCACCAACTAGTGAACAGAGCACCGGCCATCACCAGCTAGTGAACAGAGCAACGGCCATCACCAGCTAGTGAACAGAGCACCGGCCATCACCAGCTGATGAACAGAGAATCGGCCATCACCAGCTAGTATACAGAGCACCGGCCATCACCAGCTAGTGAACAGAGCATCGGCCATCACCAGCTAGTGAACAGACCACCGGCCATCACCAGCTAGTATACAGAGCACCGGCCATCACCAGCTAGTGAACAGAGCACCGGCCATCACCAGCTAGTGAACAGAGCACCGGCCATCACCAGCTAGTGAACAGAGCATCGGCCATCACCAGCTAGTGAACAGAGCACCGGCCATCACCAGCTGGTGAACAGAGCACCGGCCATCACCAGCTAGTGAACAGAGCACCGGCCATCACCAGCTAGTGAACGGAGCACCAGCCATCACCAGCTAGTGAACAGAGCATCGGCCATCACCAGCTAGTGAACGGAGCATCGGCCATCACCAGCTAGTGAACGGAGCATCGGCCATCACCAGCTAGTGAACGGAGCATCGGCCATCACCAGCTAGTGAACGGAGCATCGGCCATCACCAGCTAGTGAACAGAGCACCGGCCATCACCAGCTAGTGAACAGAGCACCGGCCATCACCAGCTGGTGAACAGAGCACCGGCCATCACCAGCTAGTGAACAAAGCACCGGCCATCACCAGCTAGTGAACAGAGCATCGGCCATCACCAGCTAGTGAACAGAGCATCGGCAATCACCAGCTAGTGAACAGAGCACCGGCCATCACCAGCTAGTGAACAGAGCACCGGCCATCACCAGCTAATGAACAGAGCATCGGCCATCACCAGCTAGTGAACAGAGCACCGGCCATCACCAGCTAGTGAACAGAGCACCGGCCATCACCAGCTAGTGAACAGAGCACCGGCCATCACCAGCTAGTGAACAGAGCACCGGCCATCACCAGCTAGTGAACAGAGCACCGGCCATCACCAGCTGATGAACAGAGAATCGGCCATCACCAGCTAGTATACAGAGCACCGGCCATCACCAGCTAGTGAACAGAGCATCGGCCATCACCAGCTAGTGAACAGACCACCGGCCATCACCAGCTAGTATACAGAGCACCGGCCATCACCAGCTAGTGAACAGAGCATCGGCCATCACCAGCTAGTGAACAGAGCACCGGCCATCACCAGCTAGTGAACAGAGCACCGGCCATCACCAGCTAGTGAACAGAGCACCGGCCATCACCAGCTAGTGAACAGAGCACCGGCCATCACCAGCTAGTGAACAGAGCACCGGCCATCACCAGCTAGTGAACAGAGCACCGGCCATCACCAGCTTATGAACAGAGAATCGGCCATCACCAGCTAGTTTACAGAGCACCGGCCATCACCAGCTAGTGAACAGAGCATCGGCCATCACCAGCTAGTGAACAGACCACCGGCCATCACCAGCTAGTATACAGAGCACCGGCCATCACCAGCTAGTGAACAGAGCACCGGCCATCACCAGCTAGTGAACAGAGCACCGGCCATCACCAGCTGGTGAACAGAGCATCGGCCATCACCAGCTAGTGAACAGAGCACCGGCCATCACCAGCTTGTGAACAGAGCACCGGCCATCACCAGCTAGTGAACAGAGCACCGGCCATCACCAGCTAGTGAACGGAGCACCAGCCATCACCAGCTAGTGAACAGAGCATCGGCCATCACCAGCTAGTGAACGGAGCATCGGCCATCACCAGCTAGTGAACGGAGCATCGGCCATCACCAGCTAGTGAACGGAGCATCGGCCATCACCAGCTAGTGAACGGAGCATCGGCCATCACCAGCTAGTGAACAGAGCACCGGCCATCACCAGCTAGTGAACAGAGCACCGGCCATCACCAGCTGGTGAACAGAGCACCGGCCATCACCAGCTAGTGAACAAAGCACCGGCCATCACCAGCTAGTGAACAGAGCATCGGCCATCACCAGCTAGTGAACAGAGCATCGGCAATCACCAGCTAGTGAACAGAGCACCGGCCATCACCAGCTAGTGAACAGAGCACCGGCCATCACCAGCTAGTGAACAGAGCACCGGCCATCACCAGCTAGTGAACAGAGCACCGGCCATCACCAACTAGTGAACAGAGCACCGGCCATCACCAGCTAGTGAACAGAGCACCGGCCATCACCAGCTAATGAACAGAGCATCGGCCATCACCAGCTAGTATACAGAGCACCGGCCATCACCAGCTAGTGAACAGAGCACCGGCCATCACCAGCTAGTGAACAGAGCACCGGCCAAAACCAGCTAGTGAACAGAGCACCGGCCATCACCAGCTAGTGAACAGAGCATCGGCCATCACCAGCTAGTGAACAGAGCACCGGCCATCACCAGCTAGTGAACAGAGCACCGGCCATCACCAGCTAGTGAACAGATCATCGGCCATCACCAGCTAGTGAACGGAGCATCGGCCATCACCAGCTAGTGAACGGAGCATCGGCCATCAGCAGCTAGTGAACAGAGCATCGGCCATCACCAGCTAGTATACAGAGCACCGGCCATCACCAGCTAGTGAACAGAGCACCGGCCATCACCAGCTAGTGAACAGAGCACCGGCCATCACCAGCTAGTGAACAGAGCACCGGCCATCACCAGCTAGTGAACAGGGCACCGGCCATCACCAGCTAGTATACAGAGCACCGGCCATCACCAGCTAGTGAACAGAGCACCGGCCATCACCAGCTAGTGAACAGAGCACCGGCCATCACCAGCTAGTGAACAGAGCACCGGCCATCACCAGCTAGTGAACAGAGCACCGGCCATCACCAGCTAGTGAACAGAGCACCGGCCATCACCAGCTAGTGAACAGAGCATCGGCCATCACCAGCTAGTGAACAGAGCACCGGCCATCACCAGCTAGTGAACAGAGCAACGGCCATCACCAGCTAGTGAACAGAGCACCGGCCATCACCAGCTAGTGAACAGAGCACCGGCCATCACCAGCTAGTGAACAGAGCACCGGCCATCACCAGCTAGTGAACAGAGCACCGGCCATCACCAGCTAGTGAACAGAGCATCGGCCATCACCAGCTAGTATACAGAGCACCGGCCATCACCAGCTAGTGAACAGAGCACCGGCCATCACCAGCTAGTGAACAGAGCACCGGCCATCACCAGCTGGTGAACAGAGCATCGGCCATCACCAGCTAGTGAACAGAGCACCGGCCATCACCAGCTAGTGAACAGAGCACCGGCCATCACCAGCTAGTGAACAGAGCACCGGCCATCACCAGCTAGTATACAGAGCACCGGCCATCACCAGCTAGTGAACAGAGCACCGGCCATCACCAGCTAGTGAACAGAGCACCGGCCATCACCAGCTAGTGAACAGAGCACCGGACATCACCAGCTAGTGAACAGCGCACCGGCCATCACCAGCTAGTGAACAGAGCACCGGCCATCACCAGCTAGTGAACAGAGCACCGGCCATCACCAGCTAGTGAACGGAGCATCGGCCATCACCAGCTAGTGAACAGAGCACCGGCCATCACCAGCTAGTATACAGAGCACCGGCCATCACCAGCTAGTGAACAGAGCATCGGCCATCACCAGCTAGTGAACAGAGCACCGGCCATCACCAGCTCGTGAACAGAGCAACGGCCATCACCAGCTAGTGAACAGAGCACCGGCCATCACCAGCTAGTGAACAGAGCACCGGCCATCACCAGCTAGTGAACAGAGCACCGGCCATCACCAGCTAGTGAACAGAGCACCGGCCATCACCAGCTAGTGAACAGAGCATCGGCCATCACCAGCTAGTATACAGAGCACCGGCCATCACCAGCTAGTGAACAGAGCACCGGCCATCACCAGCTAGTGAACAGAGCACCGGCCATCACCAGCTGGTGAACACAGCATCGGCCATCACCAGCTAGTGAACAGAGCACCGGCCATCACCAGCTAGTGAACAGAGCACCGGCCATCACCAGCTAGAGAACAGAGCACCGGCCATCACCAGCTAGTATACAGAGCACCGGCCATCACCAGCTAGTGAACAGAGCACCGGCCATCACCAGCTAGTGAACAGAGCACCGGCCATCACCAGCTAGTGAACAGAGCACCGGACATCACCAGCTAGTGAACAGCGCACCGGCCATCACCAGCTAGTGAACAGAGCACCGGCCATCACCAGCTAGTGAACAGAGCACCGGCCATCACCAGCTAGTGAACGGAGCATCGGCCATCACCAGCTAGTGAACAGAGCACCGGCCATCACCAGCTAGTATACAGAGCACCGGCCATCACCAGCTAGTGAACAGAGCATCGGCCATCACCAGCTAGTGAACAGAGCACCGGCCATCACCAGCTAGTGAACAGAGCACCGGCCATCACCAGCTAGTGAACAGATCATCGGCCATCACCAGCTAGTGAACGGAGCATCGGCCATCACCAGCTAGTGAACGGAGCATCGGCCATCAGCAGCTAGTGAACGGAGCATCGGCCATCACCAGCTAGTATACAGAGCACCGGCCATCACCAGCTAGTGAACAGAGCACCGGCCATCACCAGCTAGTGAACAGAGCACCGGCCATCACCAGCTAGTATACAGAGCACCGGCCATCACCAGCTAGTGAACAGAGCACCGGCCATCACCAGCTAGTGAACAGAGCACCGGCCATCACCAGCTAGTGAACAGAGCACCGGCCATCACCAGCTAGTGAACAGAGCACCGGCCATCACCAGCTAGTGAACAGAGCACCGGCCATCACCAGCTAGTGAACAGAGCATCGGCCATCACCAGCTAGTGAACAGAGCACCGGCCATCACCAGCTAGTGAACAGAGCAACGGCCATCACCAGCTAGTGAACAGAGCACCGGCCATCACCAGCTAGTGAACAGAGCACCGGCCATCACCAGCTAGTGAACAGAGCACCGGCCATCACCAGCTAGTGAACAGAGCACCGGCCATCACCAGCTAGTGAACAGAGCATCGGCCATCACCAGCTAGTATACAGAGCACCGGCCATCACCAGCTAGTGAACAGAGCACCGGCCATCACCAGCTAGTGAACAGAGCACCGGCCATCACCAGCTGGTGAACAGAGCATCGGCCATCACCAGCTAGTGAACAGAGCACCGGCCATCACCAGCTAGTGAACAGAGCACCGGCCATCACCAGCTAGTGAACAGAGCACCGGCCATCACCAGCTAGTATACAGAGCACCGGCCATCACCAGCTAGTGAACAGAGCACCGGCCATCACCAGCTAGTGAACAGAGCACCGGCCATCACCAGCTAGTGAACAGAGCACCGGACATCACCAGCTAGTGAACAGCGCACCGGCCATCACCAGCTAGTGAACAGAGCACCGGCCATCACCAGCTAGTGAACAGAGCACCGGCCATCACCAGCTAGTGAACGGAGCATCGGCCATCACCAGCTAGTGAACAGAGCACCGGCCATCACCAGCTAGTATACAGAGCACCGGCCATCACCAGCTAGTGAACAGAGCACCGGCCATCACCAGCTAGTGAACAAAGCACCGGCCATCACCAGCTAGTGAACAGAGCACCGGCAATCACCAGCTAGTGAACAGAGCATCGGCCATCACCAGCTAGTGAACAGAGCAGCGGCCATCACCAGCTAGTATACAGAGCACCGGCCATCACCAGCTAGTGAACAGAGCACCGGCCATCACCAGCTAGTGAACAGAGCACCGGCCATCACCAGCTAGTGAACGGAGCACCGGCCATCACCAGCTAGTGAACGGAGCATCGGCCATCACCAGCTAGTGAACAGAGCACCGGCCATCACCAGCTAGTATACAGAGCACCGGCCATCACCAGCTAGTGAACAGAGCACCGGCCATCACCAGCTAGTGAACAGAGCATCGGCCATCACCAGCTAGTGAACAGAGCACCGGCCATCACCAGCTAGTGAACAGAGCACCGGCCATCACCAGCTAGTGAACAGAGCACCGGCCATCACCAGCTAGTGAACAGAGCACCGGCCATCACCAACTAGTGAACAGAGCACCGGCCATCACCAGCTAGTGAACAGAGCACCGGCCATCACCAGCTAGTGAACAGAGCACCGGCCATCACCAGCTAGTGAACAGAGCACCGGCCATCACCAGCTAGTATACAGAGCACCGGCCATCACCAGCTAGTGAACAGAGCACCGGCCATCACCAGCTAGTGAACAGAGCATCGGCCATCACCAGCTAGTGAACAGAGCACCGGCCATCACCAGCTAGTGAACAGAGCACCGGCCATCACCAGCTAGTGAACAGAGCACCGGCCATCACCAGCTAGTGAACAGAGCACCGGCCATCACCAGCTAGTGAACAGAGCACCGGCCATCACCAGCTAGTGAACAGAGCACCGGCCGTCACCAGCTGATGAACAGAGAATCGGCCATCACCAGCTAGTATACAGAGCACCGGCCATCACCAGCTAGTGAACAGAGCATCGGCCATCACCAGCTAGTGAACAGACCACCGGCCATCACCAGCTAGTATACAGAGCACCGGCCATCACCAGCTAGTGAACAGAGCACCGGCCATCACCAGCTAGTGAACAGAGCACCGGCCATCACCAGCTGGTGAACAGAGCATCGGCCATCACCAGCTAGTGAACAGAGCATCGGCCATCACCAGCTAGTGAACAGAGCACCGGCCATCACCAGCTGGTGAACAGAGCACCGGCCATCACCAGCTAGTGAACAGAGCACCGGCCATCACCAGCTAGTGAACGGAGCACCAGCCATCACCAGCTAGTGAACAGAGCATCGGCCATCACCAGCTAGTGAACGGAGCATCGGCCATCACCAGCTAGTGAACGGAGCATCGGCCATCACCAGCTAGTGAACGGAGCATCGGCCATCACCAGCTAGTGAACAGAGCATCGGCCATCACCAGCTAGTGAACAGAGCATCGGCAATCACCAGCTAGTGAACAGAGCACCGGCCATCACCAGCTAGTGAACAGAGCACCGGCCATCACCAGCTAGTGAACAGAGCACCGGCCATCACCAGCTAGTGAACAGAGCATCGGCCATCACCAGCTAGTATACAGAGCATCGGCCATGACCAGCTAGCGAACAGAGGACCGGCCATCACCAGCTAGTGAACAGAGCACCGGCCATCACCAGCTAGTGAACGGAGCATCGACCATCACCAGCTAGTGAACAGAGCACCGGCCATCACCAGCTAGTGAACAGAGCACCGGCCATCACCAGCTAGTGAACAGAGCATCGGCCATCACCAGCTAGTATACAGAGCATCGGCCATGACCAGCTAGCAAACAGAGGACCGTCCATCACCAGCTAGTGAACAGAGCACCGGCCATCACCAGCTAGTGAACAGAGCACCGGCCATCACCAGCTAGTATACAGAGCACCGACCATCACCAGCTAGTGAACAGAGCACCGGCCATCACCAGCTAGTGAACAGAGCAGTGAACAGATAGTGAACAGATACAATATATACGCTCTGAAAATAAACGGTTCCTGGAGTATCCTTTAGGGGTCCTTCAAACTGAAACTATGAGGGAACCTCTATAAATTCTTCGAAGGACCCTTTAAAAGTAGGCCGACATTTATTGTAAATAAGATTTTGTTCTTAAACTGACTTGCCTAGTTTAAATCAAGGATAAATACAATAAATACAAGTAGTTATTCAAAGAACCCGTTTTAATGGATCCTCGAAGGACCTTTGACCTTTTGGGGTTCATTTTTTAACTACCCCCCCCCCCCTGTTATTTTATTAATAATAATATAAATAACAATTACACAACATTTTAGTTGTCAATGTTTATGTCTCCCAGCAGAGCCCCAAGTCCATTCGATAAATCCTCTGGCTTGTTGATGTTAGAGCGTTCGTCTTCTCCGTGTCCATAACCAGAATGATTTTGCCCGAGCATGGTGACGGAACGGGTTTCCTGTTACATTCATCAGAGGTGTAGGGAGGGTAAAGTCTGTGAATCCAACAATAAAAAATAGTATTTACTAATTATACCAGGGGCTCGACTTTGTGGACATACCTCGTCTGTATACCTGCAGACACAGGCATACAAGTGATCCGTTCAGTCATCTGTATCCAATACAGCCTAAGGCATATTCTCATATTCTACATATTCTTATAGCCTACATATTCTACATATTCTACATATTCTACATATTCTACATATTCTACATATTCTACATATTCTACATATTCTACATATTCTAATAACCTACATATTCTCATATTCTACATATTCTACATAACCTACATATTCTCATATTCTACATATTCTACATATTCTACATATTCTCATAGCCTACATATTCTACATATTCTACATATTCTACATATTCTACATATTCTCATAGCCTACATATTCTACATATTCTACATATTCTACATATTCTACATATTCTACATATTCTACATATTCTACATATTCTTATAGCCTACATATTCTAATAGCCTACATATTCTACATATTCTCATAGCCTACATATTCTACATATTCTACATATTCTACATATTCTACATATTCTACATATTCTCATAACCTACATATTCTCATATTCTACATATTCTACATATTCTCATAGCCTACATATTCTACATATTCTACATATTCTACATATTCTACATATTCTCATAGCCTACATATTCTACATATTCTACATATTCTACATATTCTACATATTCTACATATTCTACATATTCTCATAGCCTACATATTCTACATATTCTACATATTCTACATATTCTACATATTCTACATATTCTACATATTCTCATAGCCTACATATTCTACATAGCCTACATATTCTACATATTCTACATATTCTACATATTCTACATATTATACATATTCTACATATTCTCATAGCCTACATATTCTACATATTCTACAAATTCTACATATTCTACATATCCTACATATTCTACATATTCTACATATTCTACATATTCTACATATTCTACATATTCTCATAGCCTACATATTCTACATATTCTACATATTTGACATATTCTACATATTCTACATATTCTACATATTCTCATAGCCTACATATTCTACATATTCTACATATTCTACATATTCTACATATTCTCATAGCCTACATATTCTCATATTCTACATATTCTACATATTCTACATATTCTACATATTCTACATATTCTACATATTCTACATATTCTCATAACCTACATATTCTACATATTCTACATATTCTACATATTCTACATATTCTACATATTCTACATATTCTACATATCCTACATATTCTACATATTCTACATATTCTCATAGCCTACATATTCTACATATTCTCATAGCCTACATATTCTACATATTCTACATATTCTACATATTCTACATATTCTACATATTCTACATATCCTACATATTCTACATATTCTACATATTCTACATATTCTACATATTCTACATATTCTACATATTCTCATAGCCTACATATTCTACATATTCTACATATTCTACATATTCTCATAACCTACATATTCTACATATTCTACATATTCTACATATTCTACATATTCTACATATTCTCATAACCTACATATTCTACATATTCTACAAATTCTACATATTCTACATATT
>NC_092153.1:1082780-1147780 GCF_045791955.1 Oncorhynchus clarkii lewisi
TCACACCTGCTATCCATCACTCACTCCTGCCATCCATCACTCACACCTGCTATTCATCACTCACACCTGCTATCCATCACTCACTTCTGCCATCCATCACTCACACCTGCTATCCATCACTCACTCCTGCCATCCATCACTTACACCTGCAATCCATCACTCACTCCTGCCATCCATCACTCACTTCCTGCCATCCCTCACTCACACCTGCTATCCATCACTCACACCTGCTATCCATCACTCACTCCTGCCATCCATCACTCACACCTGCCCTCCATCACTCACTCCTGCCATCCATCACTCACACCTGCCATCCATCGCTCACACCTGCTATCCATCACTCACTCCTGCCATCCATCGCTCACACCTGCCATCCATCACTCACTCCTGCCATCCATCACTCACACCTGCTATCCATCACTCACTCCTGCCATCCATCACTCACTCCTGCCATCCATCACTCACACCTGCTATCCATCACTCACACCTGCTATCCATCACTCACTCCTGCCATCCATCTCTCACACCTGCTATCCATCACTCACTCCTGCCATCCATCGCTCACACCTGCCATTCATCACTCACTCCTGTCATCCATCACTCACACCTGCTATCCATCACTCACTCCTGCCATCCATCACTCACACCTGCTATTCATCACTCACACCTGCTATCCATCACTCACTTCTGCCATCCATCACTCACACCTGCTATCCATCACTCACTCCTGCCATCCATCACTTACACCTGCAATCCATCACTCACTCCTGCCATCCATCACTCACTTCCTGCCATCCCTCACTCACACCTGCTATCCATCACTCACACCTGCTATCCATCACTCACTCCTGCCATCCATCACTCACACCTGCCCTCCATCACTCACTCCTGCCATCCATCACTCACACCTGCCATCCATCGCTCACACCTGCTATCCATCACTCACTCCTGCCATCCATCGCTCACACCTGCCATCCATCACTCACTCCTGCCATCCATCACTCACACCTGCTATCCATCACTCACTCCTGCCATCCATCACTCACACCTGCTATCCATCACTCACTCCTGCCCTACATCACTCACACCTGCCCTCCCTCGTCACTCCATCTGCGTTATTGGACTCACCTGGACTCACTTATCACATGTTCTTTCCCTCCCCTATATTTGTCTGTTCTTTCCCTCCCCTATATTTGTCTGTTCTTTCCCTCCCCTATATTTGTCTGTTCTTTCCCTCCCCTATATTTGTCTGTTCTTTCCCTCCCCTATATTTGTCTGTTCTTTCCCTCCCCTATATTTGTCTGTTCTTTCCCTCCCCTATATTTGTCTGTTCTTTCCCTCCCCTATATTTGTCTGTTCTTTCCCTCCCCTATATTTGTCAGTTCCCCAGCTCTGTTCCCAGATCAGTTCCCTTGCTCTGTTCCCAGATCAGTTCCCCAGCTCTGTTCCCAGATCAGTTCCCCAGCTCTGTTCCCAGATCAGTTCCCTTGCTCTGTTCCCAGATCAGTTCCCCAGCTCTGTTCCCCTGCTCTGTTCCCAGATTAGTTCCCCAGCTCTGTTCCCCTGCTCTGTTCCCAGATCAGTTCCCCAGCTCTGTTCCCAGCTCTGTTCCCAGATCAGTTCCCCAGCTCTGTTCCCAGATCAGTTCCCCAGCTCTGTTCCCAGATCAGTTCCCCAGCTCTGTTCCCAGATCAGTTCCCTTGCTCTGTTCCCAGATCAGTTCCCCAGCTCTGTTCCCAGATCAGTTCCCCAGCTCTGTTCCCAGATCAGTTCCCCAGCTCTGTTCCCAGCTCTGTTCCCAGATCAGTTCCCCAGCTCTGTTCCCAGATCAGTTCCCCAGCTCTGTTCCCAGCTCTGTTCCCAGCTCTGTTCCCCTGCTCTGTTCCCAGCTCTGTTCCCCAGCTCTGTTCCCAGCTCTGTTCCCAGCTCTGTTCCCAGATCAGTTCCCCTGCTCTGTTCCCAGCTCTGTTCCCCAGCTCTGTTCCCCAGCTCTGTTCCCAGATCAGTTCCCCAGCTCTGTTCCCCAGCTCTGTTCCCAGATCAGTTCCCCAGCTCTGTTCCCAGATCAGTTCCCAGATCAGTTCCCCTGCTCTGTTCCCAGATCAGTTCCCCAGCTCTGTTCCCAGCTCTGTTCCCAGATCAGTTCCCAGATCAGTTCCCCTGCTCTGTTCCCAGATCAGTTCCCCAGCTCTGTTCCCAGATCAGTTCCCCTGCTCTGTTCCCAGATCAGTTCCCCAGCTCTGTTCCCAGATCAGTTCCCCAGCTCTGTTCCCAGATCAGTTCCCCAGCTCTGTTCCCAGATCAGTTCCCCAGCTCTGTTCCCAGATCTGTTCCCCAGCTCTGTTCCCAGATCAGTTCCCCAGCTCTGTTCCCTTGCTCTGTTCCCAGATTAGTTCCCCAGCTCTGTTCCCAGATCAGTTCCCCAGCTCTGTTCCCTTGCTCTGTTCCCCAGCTCTGTTCCCCAGCTCTGTTCCCAGATCAGTTCCCCAGCTCTGTTCCCCAGCTCTGTTCCCAGATCAGTTCCCCAGCTCTGTTCCCTTGCTCTGTTCCCTTGCTCTGTTCCCCAGCTCTGTTCCCCAGCTCTGTTCCCAGATCAGTTCCCCAGCTCTGTTCCCCAGCTCTGTTCCCAGATCAGTTCCCCAGCTTTGTTCCCTTGCTCTGTTCCCTTGCTCTGTTCCCCAGCTCTGTTCCCCAGCTCTGTTCCCAGATCAGTTCCCCAGCTCTGTTCCCAGATCAGTTCCCCAGCTCTGTTCCCAGATCAGTTCCCCAGATCAGTTCCCCAGCTCTGTTCCCAGATCAGTTCCCCAGCTCTGTTCCCAGATCAGTTCCCCAGCTCTGTTCCCAGATCAGTTCCCCAGCTCTGTTCCCAGATCAGTTCCCCAGCTCTGTTCCCAGATCAGTTCCCCAGCTCTGTTCCCAGATCAGTTCCCCAGCTCTGTTCCCAGATCAGTTCCCCAGCTCTGTTCCCAGCCGCTGCATTGTATTGTTTTTGTCTTATGAATGTGTTTCTGACGCTGTTCCGGTCTCGTCTCTGTCCGTTATGATTAAATGTTTTACGCCCCGTACCTGCTTCGTCTCTCCAGCGTCATGTGACAGTTCCGGCACTTCCCGGAACACTGGAGGGTGTAGAATCATTCACTCATCAATTCTAAAACTCTCGCCTCCCCAAAAACTAATGTCCCGTTCTTTGACAAAAGATTACTGATACACAAATCATTGATTCTTGATATCCTTGTATGGTTTGGTAGTGAAGTGTTTGATTTGGGGTTCGCCTCCGGTCCAGTGGTTTGAGTGACAGATGGTTTTAGGCTGGATTAACCGGTCTCTGTGAATAACGCACGGCTGCACGAGACAGAGACGGTGAACATATTTGGCTACAACATCATACTTGTTCTGTTACACCCTCATTTACATGAACAATTTAGTCATTTAGCAGAAGCTCTTATATCCTAGGGGGAACTGTTCAACACAATCTCACATTGAATTCGTGCATAAATGTACATAATGTATTTCAGCAGATTTCGTGCGCTTTTGTGCGGATTAATTCGTGAGAAAAGACACGAATTTATGTGCTACTTAATTCGTGTGAAAAGACACACATTTTACCAGTAGACTACACACACAATACTTTCTGAACAGAATTTGTGAGAAAAGACACACATTTTTACGTGCGACTTAATTTATGGGAAAATGTGTTTTATTATACCAATGTGGTTTTCTATGCTTGATTTCGCTTAATACTTTGGGATACTGGTGAACTTGTAGTTAGAAAGGCCCTTTTGTCGTGAGATTGTGTTGAACTGTTTTATCATATATCCAGTCATTTCATATCCACGAGGAATTCAGTTAGTTAGGGCCTATAGGTTTGAGAGTGAGTAAGCAGATTTGAATGAGACCTAATGCCGTGCCGTTATAATGCGTTATAAGACTGTCATTTCAATTGGCACCACAGGGTAGCGACAAGCAACTAACTCGTGGTCTGCCCGGGACTGATTTCTTAATCCAGCTCCCACCCGCACCCACATTTCATAGCGCACCCGCTGGCTTTATGTCCTGACTCCAACCCGGTACCGCAAGAACTGGTCCCAAACCCAACCGCAGTCCAGCAGTGTCATTTTAGGCGTGTGTGACGACGCTCACTTTCCAGCCATGGTCACAGCATTTTTGCGCCCTGTATAGGCAATATCAAATGCGGAAAAAAATAACTGAAGAAATAGGTTCAAATACGAGAGATTTTCACGTGGCACATTGTATTAGGCTATCTGTATTACTGGGCAATATCAGCCACTATGGTAGATTATTATAGTAGGCTGTCTGTATTACTGGGCTCTATCAGCCACTATGATAGATGTAGTTTGAAGAGATCAGAGTTGGAGAGATTGAGCACTTTTCTTGAGCTATTTTTATATCCTACCTTTTAGGAATGGGAAGATTTTCAGAAGGAGAAATATGGGTGACCATTATTTATTTTCTAGGCAATTTTGTAAACTATAGCCTAATCATAGGCCTATTTAGGAAGTATATTTCTTTGGAAAGGTAACTGCCCCGTGCTTCTCCATCCATGCATAGAGGCCACAGCCTACTCTATTCAATTGAGACCTCACGCGCACCTGATCTCGGAGGCAGTGATGATTTTAGCATGTAAATAAAAATCTTGGTGTGGCAAACTCTAAAACATTTTTTTTTAGATGCATGCCAGCATAGACACAACACAACACTAAACAATGCATTAATTGCACTATAACGGCGACAAGCGGAGCCCACAATCTGTTAGGGCCGACGTAAAGCTGTCTCATCAGCAGAGCTGTCTGTTCAGCACCAGGGAGTGAATCCTTACCACGGCTACACCTGGCTATCAGCTGAGCCTTGTCTGGCAGCGAAACAATTCATTCAGCCTAGTTTTTTTTTGGACTTGCTTAATTAAACAAATGTGGTTTCTACTGACAAGTGAGATGGACAAACAATTACATAAGGGAAAGATGAGCAGATAAGAGGCAATCCGTCATTTCGATTAAGACATTAATGAGCAAGCTACAGCAAGACTGACATAGTAAATATAACTACTGTGTTTAGCACTTTTGAAAAGTACTGTGACAGAATGCAGAACTTGGGCTGCTCTTACAGTATTTTCCGTGTGCACCAAGTCAGAACCGTAGGATAAATAAAGGGGGCATATAAGCAAGACAATGAAACCTCTTACAATATTAGATGATGACATTTCTCAAAAACAGGTTATAGGCTTCATGTTCAGCACCACCAAGTCAGAACAGTAACGTTAGGCGAAATTAAGAGGTGAAAATAAACCAAATTATTAGAGTGAGGCACATGGGCTACTAACAGCTTACTACACAACATACACTTAGTATTGATTTCTTAGCTACAGTATACTGTACATATCTCCCTGGCTTGTTACATCATTTATGCAGCAGCAGACAAGACATTTTTGGACTCACGTTGTTGTGATGTGCTCACTTGAACAGGAAGGTGGCGCGGCAGTAATTCGTTGGCATATTTTGTCATCAAACTTTGTCATCAAGGTCTGGCCTTCTCTGGATGTATGGTGGGAATTCTGGGAGAAAAAACCCACACAGCCACTCCATTGAATAGCAAGCTACTGGTTGCTTTGCAATGCTTGCAGTTAGCCACTGACTCCTTGACAAACCACTCATTGTTGAATTTACGATTTCCAACTTGTTGTGTAATCTTTATGTCCAATGGCCGATGAGCACCGAAACGTTTTATCTATAATTTCTATTCATTATTTATCTTCATAGGACAAGGAATAAACATGATTTGTCAGTAGATTGTAGACTTGATTCATGATGATGACTGCTAGCTCAGACTTTGAAAGTATGATGTTGACATGATCAGTCCATTCAAAACTACTGTACATACAACATGATTTGACATCATTCTATCTGTGGCCAATGACCTTCAGCCTTTTTGGAAGGACACTTGTAATATAACTCTATGGCAGGACCCAAAGGGCTGAAATTTTGCATGTCTACCCTTACTAAGGACTTACACTTGGCGATGACGTAGTGTCTCCATGAGTGACAGAACACTGAGCCAATCACGGCGCAATGCTCCTATTTTTTTGCTAGCTCGCTCCCACCACCACAGGAAAGCACGGAGCTAGACTGAAACACCTGCGTTTTGGAGCTGCCTTACTCAAGAAAACAAAAGAGAGAACATGTGTGTATGAGACTTTATTAACTCAATTATACATATATATATATTTTTATTACATTGTTTGCAAACTGATATGGGACACATATTAATGCCAAAATAACATGCAAAAAAACAGGCAAGCCAAAAAAAATAAATACAAAATAAATAAATAATAGATATATATATAATTTGTATTTGTATGTATTTATTTCCTAAGAGTGTGGGGCCCCACCTGCTCTGAATGATGGATCACCATTGCTTGCAGGTACTACTGAACTTGAAGCACGAAGGAAGATGACAGCTACACTTGCTATATGTTTTGCATATTGGATATACCTTTTAGGAGGACGCTTTGCAGTCAGAGACTACATACATGCCTAATCAAATACTGTACTATACCCCTTCCTTTTCAATTATCTTCTGATTAAATCTCAACTCACGAATACTATACTATACCCCTTCCTGTTCAATTATCTTCTGATTAAATCTCAACCCACGAATACTATACTATACCCCTTCCTTTTCAATTATCTTCTGATTAAATCTCAACTCACGAATACTATACTATACCCCTTCCTGTTCAATTATCTTCTGATTAAATCTCAACTCACGAATACTATACTATACCCCTTCCTGTTCAATTATCTTCTGATTAAATCTCAACCCACGAATACTATACTATACCCCTTCCTGTTCAATTATCTTCTGATTAAATCTCAACTCACGTTGGTTGAGCACCATCCACTTCTTTAGCCATTGTCAATATGTATTTTACAGACACTGTAGTAAACTGCAGTCTAATCATATTTAAGTTAATTTCATATTAAAGTTAACTGCCACGTGATTGTCCGCCGTGTAGGCAGCATACTCACCAATTGTCACCTAAAACCCTCACAAACTTCTACAGATGAACAACCGAGAGCATCCTGTCGGGCTGTATCACCGCCTGGTACGGCAACTGCTCCGCCCATAACCATAAGGCTCTCCAGAGGGTGGTGAGGTCTGCACAACGCATCACCCCCGGGGGCAAACTACTTGCCCTCCAGGACACCTACACCACACGATGTCACAGGAAGGCCATAAAGATCATCAAGGACAACAACCACCCGAGCCACTGCCTGTTCACCCCGCTATCATCCAGAAGGCGAGGTCAGTACAGGTGCATCAAAGCTGGGACCGAGAGACTGAAAAACAGCTTCTATCTCAAGGCCATTAGACTGTTAAACAGCCACCACTAACATTGAGTGGCTGCTGCCAACACACTGACTCAACTCCAGCCACTTTAATAATGGGAATTGATGTAAAATATATCACTAGCCACTTTAAACAATGCTACCTTATATAATGTTACTTACCCTACATCACTCATCTCATATGTATATACTGTACTCGATACCATCTACTGCATCTTGCCTATGCCGTTCTGTACCATCGCTCATTCATATATCTTTATGTACATATTCTTATTAATTTACACTTGTGTGTATGAGGTAGTAGTTGTGGAATTGTTAGGTTAGATTACTCGTTGGTTATTACTGCATTGTCGGAACTAGAAGCACAAGCACTTGCATTAACATCTGCTAACCGTGTGTATGTGACCAATAACATCTGCTAACCATGTTTATGTGACCAATAACATCTGCTAACCATGTGTATGTGACCAATAACATCTGCTAACCATGTGTATGTGACCAATAACATCTGCTAACCATGTGTATGTGACCAATAACATCTGCTAACCCTGTGTATGTGACCAATAACATCTGCTAACCCTGTGTATGTGACCAATAACATCTGCTAACCATGTGTATGTGACCAATAACATCTGCTAACCCTGTGTATGTGACCAATAACATCTGCTAACCATGTGTATGTGACCAATAACATCTGCTAACCATGTGTATGTGACCAATAACATCTGCTAACCATGTGTATGTGACCAATAACATCTGCTAACCATGTGTATGTGATCAATAACATCTGCTAACCATGTGTATGTGATCAATAACATCTGCTAACCATGTGTATGTCACCAATAACATTTGATTTGATTTACTCTATTCCAATGAGGCCAGACACACATGTACAACATACATGTAAGGGGCAGATGAACTCGCAAGATCAACTAGGAGAGAGGCAAGGAGGGGTAAACTACTGACGTTGAATTCTGAGTGAGTGAATAATGTGAAAAAAGTCAAATATGTTATTTTAATACAATATGTAAAATTAGGCTAACGCATACAAAGCAGAAAGACAACCGTTTACAAATAATCTCAGGGACAACGAAACTATTTTCATCCCAAAATTGCATGTCTGTCCGACCGACCGCGCCTCAATGATCTATGTCGGGACCGGCTACAAGCAATACAGTCCTCTACAAGCAACCACTAAATAATTGTAAAATACCCAAAGAAAGATTAGATGATTCCGACAGACTACACACAGTAAGATTTTGCCAAGTGTCTGTTTATTTTCGACACATGAAAGAGTTGGATTCAGGGAAAATGTTTTAGTCTACAAGGTAAAACTGTCAACATTTTTGTCAAAAGAGCCTTTGTAGATTAATAAACAACGTGCTTTTTTCCCCGCGTCGTTGTTTTATCATGTTGCTCATCTCTTGAATTAAATGAGTGACATGACGAACGGCCAATCATTTATCTCAAAATTAAAGGCGTTTCCGTTGTCGGCAAAAACAATTGGCTGGAATGAAACAACGTCACACTGACAACTTCCGGTGGCGCGGTTTTCGGACTGAACATTTTTTTTTACAGTCAGAAGTTTGAGCTGTAAAAATATCAACTCGCTTTAACGTTGTCTGATAGCTTAACTAACTTTGTCAACATCGTTTTGCAAATATTTCAACAATTGTATTCAAGAAAACGTGTTGATAACAGTAGTTTATCTTTTCTATACGTCTTGGAAGGCAAACTACCTGAAAAGCCACAAATAGGATTAAGGCAATCCGACCGTGATAGTTAGCTAGCTCGTTAGCATATTTGAAGGAGTCTATTTTCTCTCTCTGTCCTCGTTATCACATTGTCTGTTTGTACCCGATATCAGGTTAAAGTAACTTTTCCACCAATAATCTATTTTTGTTAACAAACCGTATTGTATGTTTCGCCGTTTTTTTTGTTGCAAAGGTCGGGTACAGTAGTGACAGTGAGTAGCCCAGCTAAACTACCGTAGTTATCATGGAGAACCATTGGAGTAATCTTCAATCCAGTGGACGAGACAAACAGCGAAAGAAGGGATTCACCGCAGGACAAGGTGGATCGTCTGGAGGCGAGGATGGAGACCGTAAACCAAAGTTTGTAAGTAGGCCTTTTCTAAAAATCGATCACTGAAAGTGTCACTGACTCGACACAGTTTAACTCAAGTGAAACAACTCACCCTGGATTGTAAAATTAACTCTCAGGACGAGCTGAAGTGACGTTTTGACAATGCGTTTTTTGCCCACCATCCACTATGCAATGATTCAGGCTTGGTAGTTAAATACTTGTTCCCGTAAACCTGCTAATAATTGACATTCCAGTACAATGCCATGTACTGATTTTGTTTTGAGAGTCAATCTGTCTTGTCTGCACTCACATTGTGCTAAATCCCTGTTTTTTTTTCTTTTCCCACTGATAATGTAAAACGTTGACATTAATCATTTTTTACAAGGATTTGCTCTGTGCCAAATGCTGCAAAGCCCACTCTCTCTCTCTCTCTCTCTCTTCAAATGAAAGGGACATTTTGTCTCCTTTTCTAATGGTCGTCTGTAATATATCATACAGTCAAACATAGCTACAAGATTGTATACCTGAGATTTGTGGTATCCATTACTAGCTGTTACAGGTTACCTTTACAAAACGCCGTTTGGATTTCAGCAAACTAAGACAGGCATGCAACGCCAGAGAACAAACACATAAGGATGTTAAACCATGTTAAGTGTCGGTGCATAGCGAGTCAGAGGTTCATTTGAACAACTCTAGTCGGTGGAGGAGTTGAGGTACTTCCCTAAGGGTGTGGTAGCTGACTAATGTTAAAATAACAATGTAGGATATTCAGTCAGTACAGGACGAAGTAGTATTGTTGATATCCCAGATACAGGCCTTTACAGTCCAGCATTACGTTGTGGTGGTTGTATTTGCTTTGCCTCAGACAAGCTGGGCTGTATCAACAGGTCAAATTAGCCAGGGGATAAGTAAGCTAGTTGTAATCCCACTGCCTCTGTACTCTACTGACCGATGTCGTCTGTCTGCTCTGGTCCGTCTTTCTCGACACCACGTGGACAAATAAGGTTTGACCTCTCCTTGGGCTGACTGGTCAGAAGTAGTGTTCTGTATAGGGAATAGGGGGCCATTTGACACTGCTCCTGCCACACCAGACATCAGTCTAGTCTTTCAGATGTTCCACTTCTAGAATTAGAACGAGTCTAATGATGATTCTAATTCAAGGGTTCCGACTTCCACACATTCCTTTTTCATTGCTTCAGCTTTATTTTTTTCAGCAACAATGTTTCAGTTTATTCTGCAGCCAGATTAAATTATATATATATATATATATATTTTTAAACACTTTGATTCATTTGCGTTGTCACCTGTGCCAGTATTGAAGAGAAGCATTGATGCTTGTCTTAGGAACTTTTTTTATAAGAGCTTCTTTCATCTTAGAGAAATGGTTCTTTCCTTCTTTAGGCAGCAGATCACGGCCGACAAATGTTAATGACATTTTATGAGTGACACGAAACTAATGGAGTATCTCCTCTCTCTCTCTCTCTCTCTCTCTCTCTCTCTCTCTCTCTCTCTCTCTCTCTCTCTCTCTCTCTCTCTCTCTCTCTCTCTCTCTCTCTCTCTCTCTCTCTCTCTCTCTCTCTCTCTCTCTCTCTCTCTCTCTCTCTCTCTCTCTTTCTCTCTTTCTCTCTTTCTCTCTTTCTCTCTTTCTCTCTTTCTCTCTCTCTCTCTCTTTCTCTTTCTCTTTCTCTTTCTCTTTCTCTTTCTCTCTCTTCTCTGACTTTTTAATTCTAATCCAATGCAAATACGCAGGCTTGAGCAACCGACTGCAGAAGTTGGAAATAAGGCCTTTGTTCCAAACGGCACCATATTCCCTACATAGTGCACTACTTTAGACCAGGGCCCTATAGAACCCTATTCCCTATATATAGTGCACTACTTTAGACCAGAGCCCTATAGAACCCTATTCCCTATATATAGTGCACTACTTTAGACCAGAGCCCTATAGAACCCTATTCCCTATATAGTGCACTACTTTAGACCAGAGCCCTATAGAACCCTATTCCCTATATAGTGCACTACTTTAGACCAGAGCCCTATAGAACCCTATTCCCTATATAGTGCACTACTTTGGACCAGAGCCCTATAGAACCCTATTCCCTATATAGTGCACTACTTTAGACCAGAGCCCTATAGAACCATATTCCCTACATAGTGCACTACTTTAGACCAGGGCCCTATAGAACCCTATTCCCTATATATAGTGCACTACTTTAGACCAGAGCCCTATAGAACCCTATTCCCTATATATAGTGCACTACTTTAGACCAGAGCCCTATAGAACCCTATTCCCTATATAGTGCACTACTTTAGACCAGAGCCCTATAGAACCCTATTCCCTATATAGTGCACTACTTTAGACCAGAGCCCTATAGAACCCTATTCCCTATATAGTGCACTACTTTAGACCAGAGCCCTATAGAACCCTATTCCCTATATAGTGCACTACTTTGGACCAGAGCCCTATAGAACCCTATTCCCTATATAGTGCACTACTTTAGACCAGAGCCCTATAGAACCCTATTCCCTATATAGTGCACTACTTTAGACCAGAGCCCTATAGAACCCTATTCCCTATATAGTGCACTACTTTGGACCAGAGCCCTATAGAACCATATTCCCTATATAGTGCACTACTTTAGACCAGAGCCCTATAGAACCCTATTCCCTATATAGTGCACTACTTTAGACCAGAGCCCTATAGAACCATATTCCCTATATAGTGCACTACTTTAGACCAGAGCCCTATAGAACCATATTCCCTATATAGTGCACTACTTTAGACCAGAGCCCTATAGAACCCTATTCCCTATATAGTGCACTACTTTAGACCAGAGCCCTATAGAACCCTATTCCCTATATAGTGCACTACTTTAGACCAGAGCCCTATAGAACCCTATTCCCTATATAGTGCACTACTTTGGACCAGAGCCCTATAGAACCCTATTCCCTATATAGTGCACTACTTTAGACCAGAGCCCTATAGAACCCTATTCCCTATATAGTGCACTACTTTAGACCAGAGCCCTATAGAACCCTATTCCCTATATAGTGCACTACTTTGGACCAGAGCCCTATAGAACCATATTCCCTATATAGTGCACTACTTTAGACCAGAGCCCTATAGAACCCTATTCCCTATATAGTGCACTACTTTAGACCAGAGCCCTATAGAACCATATTCCCTATATAGTGCACTACTTTGGACCAGAGCCCTATAGAACCCTATTCCCTATATAGTGCACTACTTTAGACCAGAGCCCTATAGAACCCTATTCCCTATATAGTGCACTACTTTAGACCAGAGCCCTATAGAACCCTATTCCCTATATAGTGCACTACTTTGGACCAGAGCCCTATAGAACCATATTCCCTATATAGTGCACTACTTTAGACCAGAGCCCTATAGAACCCTATTCCCTATATAGTGCACTACTTTAGACCAGAGCCCTATAGAACCATATTCCCTATATAGTGCACTACTTTAGACCAGAGCCCTATAGAACCATATTCCCTATATAGTGCACTACTTTAGACCAGAGCCCTATAGAACCATATTCCCTATTTAGTGCACTACTTTAGACCAGAGCCCTATGGAACCCTATTCCCTACATAGTGCACTACTTTGGACCAGAGCCTTATGGAAATAGGGGTCCATGTATATTCTGAGCTCCCTCCGTCAGCCAGAGGGTTATGTTACCTTTTCAAATGGAATTGCTGACAGTCTATTACACTGCTGCCCTAGATTAAAGTTTTAATCATTATGAGAGTCTTCTCCTGAGGTCCCTGGGTCCTCTTCCAATCTGTTAAGTACCTTGGTAATGTGACACTCAAACACACACACTCGTTTAGCTCAATCTGGGCGTTAAAATGTTTTTTTCTTTTCTTCCAGAGACATTTCAGAGATTTGGAATGGCGGGATTGACACAGGAAGTGTAGAACAGGAAATCAGCTGAACAGGTTGTGATAATGGACCCGTTTCGTTTGAAATGGATCTGCGTCCCAAATTGGACCCTATGTACTATGGTGTGAAGTGCACAGTATAGGAAATAAGTTTCTATTTGGGATGGAACCCCCCCCCCCCCCCCCCCCCTGTTCTTGAAGGCCAGGGATCCCTGTGACGTTGTTGGAGGGAGTTAAACATAACAGAATAATAATACCCAGGGAATGTCAACTGTGGTGTTGCCATGGTTATGTCATGCTAGAGGATTCTGGAGTGTGGACTTCCTTGTTTGTCACTAGGTTCTATTTCCTGGTTCTCTCTCTTTCCCTGAGAATGTTCCGGAGACAGTATAGCGAGTCAGAACACATTTGGACTGTAGCTGTGTGCTGTGTGAACTGTACTGAATTATAATTATAGTTCTGTACCTCCAACCAAGTTTATTCTCAGCAAAGCTTTGACCTAGTGACCTCCTGCCGTAGACTAGTGTCTGGTTGTTTAAACAGCACTTTGACCTAGTTACCTCCTGCCGTAGACTAGTGTCTGGTTGTTTAAACAACACTTTGACCTCGTGACCTCCTGCCGTAGACTAGTGTCTGGTTGTTTAAACAGCACATTGACCTCGTGACCTCCTGCCGTAGACTAGTGTCTGGTTGTTTAAACAGCACATTGACCTAGTGACCTCCTGCCGTAGACTAGTGTCTGGTTGTTTAAACAACACTTTGACCTAGTGACCTCCTGCCGTAGACTAGTGTCTGGTTGTTTAAACAACACTTTGACCTAGTGACCTCCTGCCGTAGACTAGTGTCTGGTTGTTTAAACAGCACTTTGACCTAGTGACCTGCTGCCGTAGACTAGTGTCTGGTTGTTTAAACAACACTTTGACCTAGTTACCTCCTGCCGTAGACTAGTGTCTGGTTGTTTAAACAACACTTTGACCTAGTGACCTCCTGCCGTAGACTAGTGTCTGGTTGTTTAAACAACACTTTGACCTCGTGACCTCCTGCCGTAGACTAGTGTCTGGTTGTTTAAACAGCACATTGACCTCGTGACCTCCTGCCGTAGACTAGTGTCTGGTTGTTTAAACAGCACATTGACCTCGTGACCTCCTGCCGTAGACTAGTGTCTGGTTGTTTAAACAGCACATTGACCTAGTGACCTCCTGCCGTAGACTAGTGTCTGGTTGTTTAAACAACACTTTGACCTAGTGACCTCCTGCCGTAGACTAGTGTCTGGTTGTTTAAACAACACTTTGACCTAGTGACCTCCTGCCGTAGACTAGTGTCTGGTTGTTTAAACAGCACTTTGACCTAGTGACCTGCTGCCGTAGACTAGTGTCTGGTTGTTTAAACAACACTTTGACCTATTGACCTCCTGCCGTAGACTAGTGTCTGGTCCAGAGGGTGATCATCAAGCTGCCTCACACTACAGGACATGGGCTCCTGCCCTGTGGGCCGTTCAGGCTCAGACAAGAATACTTACTACCTAGAGACTGCCGTCCCTCCTTGTGTGGCTCTCTGTGTGTGTGTGTGTGGTTCTGTGTGTGTGTGGTTCTGTGTGTGTGTGTGTGGTTCTCTGTGTGGTTCTGTTGTCTGTCTGTGTGTGTGTGGTTTTCTGTGTTGTTTCTGTGTGGTTCTGTTGTCTGTGTGTGTGTGGTTCTCTGTGTCGTCTCTGTGTGGTTCTGTTGTCTGTGTGTGTGTGTGGTTCTGTTGTCTGTGTGTGTGTGTGGTTCTGTTGTCTGTCTGTGTGTGGTTCTGTTGTCTGTCTATGTGTGTGGTTCTTTTGTCTGTGTGTGTGGTTCTTTTGTCTGTGTGTGTGGTTCTCTCTCTGTGTGTGTGTGTGTGGTTCTGTTGTCTGTGTGTGTGTGGTTCTGTTGTCTGTCTATGTGTGTGGTTCTGTTGTCTGTGTGTGTGGTTCTCTGTGTCCCTCTAAGTGTCTTCCCCTCCCTCCCTGTAGTGTAGCTGCTGGCGGTGACTGACTGACCGTGGTGATGTCATTAGTTGGATTGGTCCCACATTTAGTCTGCTGAACTTGAGCCTCCAGGTCACAGTGTGGGTTAGGGTTAGTCTGGGGTCTCTCTGTCTGTTGGTAACAGTCTGGGGTCTCTCTGTCTGTTGGTAACAGTCTGGGGTCTGAGTCTCTCTGTCTGTTGGTGACAGTCTGGGGTCTCTCTGTCTGTTGGTGACAGTCTGGGGTCTCTCTGTCTGTTGGTAACAGTCTGGGGTCTCTCTGTCTGTTGGTAACAGTCTGGGGTCTGAGTCTCTGTCTGTTGGTAACAGTCTGGGGTCTGAGTCTCTCTGTCTGTTGGTAACAGTCTGGGGTCTCTCTGTTTGTTGGTAACAGTCTGGGGTCTGAGTCTCTCTGTCTGTTGGTGACAGTCTGGGGTCTCTCTGTCTGTTGGTAACAGTCTGGGGTCTGAGTCTCTCTGTCTGTTGGTAACAGTGTGGAGTCTCTCTGTCTGTTGGTAACAGTGTGGGGTCTCTGTCTGTTGGTAACAGTGTGGAGTCTGAGTCTGTTGGTAACAGTCTGGGGTCTCTCTGTCTGTTGGTAACAGTCTGGGGTCTGAGTCTCTCTGTCTGTTGGTAACAGTCTGGGGTCTGAGTCTGTTGGTAACAGTCTGGGGTCTCTCTGTCTGTTGGTAACAGTCTGGGGTCTGAGTCTCTCTGTCTGTTGGTGACAGTGTGGGGTCTGAGAGTCTCTGTCTGTTGGTAACAGTGTGGAGTCTCTCTGTCTGTTGGTGACAGTGTGGAGTCTCTCTGTCTGTTGGTGACAGTCTGGGATCTCTGTCTGTTGGTAACAGTGTGGGGTCTGAGAGTCTCTCTGTCTGTTGGTAACAGTGTGGGGTCTCTCTGTCTGTTGGTAACAGTGTGGGGTCTGAGTCAGGAACTTTCTGATGTAACTTTATCGATGTAGGGGTAACAGTGTGGGGTCTGAGTCAGGAACTTTCTGATGTAACTTTATCGATGTAGGGGCAACAGTCCGTTTTCAAAGTTTGGTCGTCGTACTTTGATCAGGTTTTATCCAATTTCATGAACGACGTGACTTTGACTGTTCTGAACTTTAAAAAAAATATATCCTGTCTAATTTCCCAGAGGCTGAGATCGATACACAGCCTCTCTGTGGGATGTGAGAGAACCGCTTGGTCAATTATCGATACACAGCCTCTCTGTGGGATGTGAGAGAACCGCTTGGTCAATTATCGATACACAGCCTCTCTGTGGGATGTGAGAGAACCGCTTGGTCAATTATCGATACACAGCCTCTCTGTGGGATGTGAGAGAACCGCTTGGTCAATTATCGATACACAGCCTCTCTGTGGGATGTGAGAGAACTGCTTGGTCAATTATCGATACACAGCCTCTCTGTGGGATGTGAGAGAACTGCTTGGTCAATTATCGATGCACAGCGCCTCTGTGGGATGTGAGAGAACCACTTGGTCAATTAACCACCAGTTCACCCTGAAATCAGAACAAGATTAAATCAAGTTGAATGTGGGATAGTGAACAGCTATGATTTAACAGAGGATAGCACCCTATTCCCTATATAGGGCACTACTCTAGTGGTGCCCTGTTCCCTCTATAGGGCACTACTTTATTGGCGCCCTGTTCCCTATATAAGGCACTACTTTAGTGGCGCCCTGTTCCCTCTATAGGGCACTACTTTTGATCAGAGCACTATGGGTGTGTTAAAAACAGATCCTCGCGTCTTCACCCCATGTGACGAAATGGGGATCAAATCAATGATAACAATCGAAAAACACACAGTTGACTAGTAGTCTGTAGGAGACTAGAACCAGGAACACACAGTTGACTAGTAGTCTGCAGGAGACTAGAACCAGGAACACACAGTTGACTAGTAGTCTGCAGGAGACTAGAACCAGGAACACACAGTTGACTAGTAGTCTGTAGGAGACTAGAACCAGGAACACACAGTTGACTAGTAGTCTGTAGGAGACTAGAACCAGGAACACACAGTTGACTAGTAGTCTGTAGGAGACTAGAACCAGGAACACACAGTTGACTAGTAGTCTGCAGGAGACTAGAACCAGGAACACACAGTTGACTAGTAGTCTGCAGGAGACTAGAACCAGGAACACACAGTTGACCAGTAGTCTGCAGGAGACTAGAACCAGGAACACACAGTTGACTAGTAGTCTGTAGGAGACTAGAACCAGGAACACACAGTTGACCAGTAGTCTGCAGGAGACTAGAACCAGGAACACACAGTTGACTAGTAGACTGCAGGAGACTAGAACCAGGAACACACAGTTGACCAATAGTCTGCAGGAGACTAGAACCAGGAACACACAGTTGACCAGTAGTTTGCAGGAGACTAGAACCAGGAACACACAGTTGACCAGTAGTTTGCAGGAGAGGAGAGAAATATGCAATTAAACTCAATGTTATCAAAAACAGAACAGTTTATTTTTTATAAACACAAGTTAAAACCAGTTTTAAAAAATAATTAAATATGTACATATTTACAGGAGCTCTCTGCTACTGGGACGCCGCCATGGCAACTGCAGATAAGACTGAGATTTGGGTGATTTAACGTTGAGTCAGGTGATGACCAGTAACAACCACACTAACACGAGTGAAACTTAACGAGAGTAAATAAAACAGTCTTCAAAGCTGCCGCCAATGAGTCACACTCAGTCTGAAATGCCTCGGGCAGACGCTCAGTCTGAAATGCCTCGGGCAGACGCTCGGTCTGAAATGCCTCGGGCAGACGCTCGGTCTGAAATGCCTCGGGCAGACGCGCGGTCTGAAATGCCTCTGGCAGACGCGCGGTCTGAAATGCCTCGGGCAGACGCGCGGTCTGAAATGCCTCGGGCAGACGCGCGGTCTGAAATGCCTCGGGCAGACGCGCGGTCTGAAATGCCTCGGGCAGACGCGCGGTCTGAAATGCCTCGGGCAGACGCGCGTTGTCTGAAATGCCTCGGGCAGACGCTCGGTCTGAAATGCCTCGGGCAGACGCTCGGTCTGAAATGCCTCGGGCAGACGCTCGGTCTGAAATGCCTCGGGCAGACGCTCGGTCTGAAATGCCTCGGGCAGACGGTGAGTCTGAAATGCCTCGGGCAGACGCGCGGTCTGAAATGCCTCGGGCAGACGGTGAGTCTGAAATGCCTCGGGCAGACGCGCGGTCTGAAATGCCTCGGGCAGACGCGCGGTCTGAAATGCCTCGGGCAGACGGTGAGTCTGAAATGCCTCGGGCAGACGCGCGGTCTGAAATGCCTCGGGCAGACGGTGAGTCTGAAATGCCTCGGGCAGGCGCTGAGTCTGAAATGCCTCGGGCAGACGCGTAGCAAATGCCTCCCTTTTCCCCTTTATTTTTTATAGTGCACTACTTTCATCCGCAACCCCACACACCCTGGTCAAAAGTAGTGCACTATGTAGGGAATTAGGGTGCCATTTGGAACACGGAACACACCATTTGAGGAGTCACATGACGCTCGTGAGGGAATGCAGGGGAGAGGCGGTGGAGGGCTCCTAGTTAATTTTTTAACATTTTAGTCAGTTAATAACTAGTCAGTTAAGAACAAATTTTTATTTTCAATGACGGCCTAGGAAGTGGGTTAACTGCCTGTTCAGGGGCAGAACGGCAGATTTGTACCTTGTCAGCTCGGGGGTTTGAACTTGCAATCTTCCGGTTACTAGTCCAACGCTCTAACGACTAGGCTACCCTGCCGCCCCTCCACTCTAACCACTAGGCTATGCTGCCGCCACTCCACTCTAACCACTAGGCTATGCTGCCGCCCCTCCACTCTAACCACTAGGCTACGCTGCCGCCCCTCCACTCTAACCACTAGGCTACGCTGCCGCCCCTAGTGAGGGCGACTGGCCACTACTCTGAGCTGTGGGCTTCCTGGTGCCCGGAGCTGCTGAGGCGTCACGTGGCTGATGGACACACTGTGAAGGGGGAGACGTCCAGTAGATACGACTCTGGCTGGTTCCCAGAGTCGCCCTCGCTACATGACCACACTCTTCATCAATCATCTTCCTCGTGATGATGTGTGTTGTCGCTGGGTTTTGTTTTCATTTTTGAAGTTGTATCATCGTTGTCTTTTCAATATCAGTTTTCTAACGGCCTCCCGGTTGTAATGTCAGTCTTCTACGTCTATAGAGGTGTCTCCCCGGTTGTAATGTCAGTCTTCTACGTCTATAGAGGTGTCTCCCCGGTTGTAATGTTAGTCTTCTATGTTTATAGAGGTGTCTCCCCGGCTGTGATGTCAGTCTTCTACGTCTATAGAGGTGTCTCCCCGGTTGTGATGTCAGTCTTCTACGTCTATAGAGGTGTCTCCCCGGTTGTAATGTCAGTCTTCTACGTCTATAGAGGTGTCTCCCCGGTTGTAATGTCAGTCTTCTACGTCTATAGAGGTGTCTCCCCGGTTGTGATGTCAGTCTTCTACGTCTATAGAGGTGTCTCCCCGGTTGTAATGTCAGTCTTCTACGTCTATAGAGGTGTCTCCCCGGTTGTAATGTCAGTCTTCTACGTCTATAGAGGTGTCTCCCCGGTTGTAATGTCAGTCTTCTACGTCTATAGAGGTGTCTCCCCGGTTGTAATGTCAGTCTTCTACGTCTATCGAGGTGTCTCCCCGGTTGTAATGTCAGTCTTCTACGTCTATCGAGGTGTCTCCCCGGTTGTAATGTCAGTCTTCTACGTCTATAGAGGTGTCTCCCCGGTTGTAATGTCAGTCTTCTACGTCTATAGAGGTGTCTCCCCCGGTTGTAATGTCAGTCTTCTACGTTTTATAGAGGTGTCTCGTTCAGGTGCGTCGTGGGGGAAGCTGCTCGCCAGCTGAGGGCCTCTCTACGATAGGTTAATCCTTATTCTACCGCTGTAAGGTCATTTCAGTTGACTTGGATGATCCTTAGCAATTACATTCCCCCCCCCCCTGGCTACTGGCTGGTTTGGATCCAAATATTTACAAAGAGGAGATGATGAGTAGGACTTGAATTCGGGGGACCATATTTTGGTTTATTGCCTTCAGGTGAAGCGACAGGATTCGACCACTAGGTGGTGCTGTAACACCACAAAATAACAAAGGTGACTAGTTTCTCTATCAGAAGTTGTGACATTTAAAAAGCTGCAGATTTCAGAACTGTCTGGGGCTCGTTTTCAATATACAACCCCCCCCCCCCCCCCCCCCCACTCCACCACCATAACATTCAAACAAACATGTTTACGACAATTAGCACAAAGAATGTGTTTTTTTTAAATGTCTAAACGGTGTTCTTGGATCTGTCCGTAAGAGTTGCATTTCTGAAAGGAGAATTAGTAGAGGAAATATCACCTTAGCGAGCCCCCCCCCCCCCCCCCCCCCCCTCCAACCTCACCCCCCCCCTGTTACTGATGCGTCTTGAGCTGTGAAAATGCCCTGCAGTCTTTAATTACAGTAATGGCTGTTTGCCATAATTCTGTTTTTCACACAAATAAATGCTGAAGGGTTGTGCCACTACTGATCGCTGTGGGGTGAAAACACTATAATTAAATAGAAACCGGGTACAGTGCATATTTCAGAGAGACATTTCGCTGCACCTGCGATTAACCTCTGCAAATCTGTGTACGTGACCAATAAACTTTGATTTGACACACACACACACACACACACACACACACACACACACACACACACACACACACACACACACACACACCTTTCCTTGATTAATAAAGCTGTCATGATATAAAACCTAACCCAAGCTGCCGTTCACTGCGTCAGAAATCCCCAGAATGCCGTTGACCAGATTAGGATGAAATGCAGAGAGCAGGTGTCCACATTTGTCACTGGCATTCTGATGTGCCCTTCAGAAGGCGATGTCCTGGGTGGAACGTTCGCCGCTCCCATCTGGCTTGGCCCTGTGTGTGTGTGTGTGTGTGTGTGTGTGTGTGTGTGTGTGTGTGTGTGTGTGTGTGTGTGTGTGTGTGTGTGTGATCTATCCAGTGGAGAATCTAGAACACGGTGGGGTCAACCGTAACGACAGGCATTACCGCTAATTACTACCAGCTGATTGAGTCTTTAGTCCTCAGATGTGCTGAATAGCAGCTCTCAGGTGTGTGTGTGTGTATGTATGTATGTGTGTGTGTGTACAGGAGAGAGACAGAAAGGAACAACTGAGCATTCAAGCAGAATAAATGGAGGTCAGTTAGTGACAGGGCTGGTAACATCTATAGGGGGGGTCAGTTAGTGACAGGGCTGGTAACATCTATAGGGGAGGTCAGTTAGTGACAGGGCTGGTAACATCTATAGGGGAGGTCAGTTAGTGACAGGGCTGGTAACATCTATAGGGAGGTCAGTTAGTGACAGGGCTGGTAACATCTATAGGGAGGTCAGTTAGTGACAGGGCTGGTAACATCTATAGGGGAGGTCAGTTAGTGACAGGGCTGGTAACATCTATAGGGGAGGTCAGTTAGTGACAGGGCTGGTAACATCTATAGGGGAGGTTAGTTAGTGACAGGGCTGGTAACATCTATAGGGGAGGTCAGTTAGTGACAGGGCTGGTAACATCTATAGGGGAGGTCAGTTAGTGACAGGGCTGGTAACATCTATAGGGGAGGTCAGTTAGTGACAGGGCTGGTAACATCTATAGGGGAGGTTAGTTAGTGACAGGGCTGGTAACATCTATAGGGGGGGTCAGTTAGTGACAGGGCTGGTAACATCTATAGGGAGGTCAGTTAGTGACAGGGCTGGTAACATCTATAGGGGAGGTCAGTTAGTGACAGGGCTGGTAACATCTATAGGGAGGTCAGTTAGTGACAGGGCTGGTAACATCTATAGGGGAGGTCAGTTAGTGACAGGGCTGGTAACATCTATAGGGGGGTCAGTTAGTGACAGGGCTGGTAACATCTATAGGGGAGGTTAGTTAGTGACAGGGCTGGTAACATCTATAGGGAGGTCAGTTAGTGACAGGGCTGGTAACATCTATAGGGAGGTCAGTTAGTGACAGGGCTGGTAACATCTATAGGGAGGTCAGTTAGTGACAGGGCTGGTAACATCTATAGGGGAGGTCAGTTAGTGACAGGGCTGGTAACATCTATAGGGGAGGTTAGTTAGTGACAGGGCTGGTAACATCTATAGGGAGGTCAGTTAGTGACAGGGCTGGTAACATCTATAGGGGAGGTCAGTTAGTGACAGGGCTGGTAACATCTATAGGGAGGTCAGTTAGTGACAGGGCTGGTAACATCTATAGGGGAGGTCAGTTAGTGACAGGGCTGGTAACATCTATAGGGAGGTCAGTTAGTGACAGGGCTGGTAACATCTATAGGGAGGTCAGTTAGTGACAGGGCTGGTAACATCTATAGGGGAGGTTAGTTAGTGACAGGGCTGGTAACATCTATAGGGAGGTCAGTTAGTGACAGGGCTGGTAACATCTATAGGGGAGGTCAGTTAGTGACAGGGCTGGTAACATCTATAGGGAGGTCAGTTAGTGACAGGGCTGGTAACATCTATAGGGGAGGTTAGTTAGTGACAGGGCTGGTAACATCTATAGGGGAGGTCAGTTAGTGACAGGGCTGGTAACATCTATAGGGAGGTCAGTTAGTGACAGGGCTGGTAACATCTATAGGGAGGTCAGTTAGTGACAGGGCTGGTAACATCTATAGGGGAGGTTAGTTAGTGACAGGGCTGGTAACATCTATAGGGAGGTCAGTTAGTGACAGGGCTGGTAACATCTATAGGGGAGGTCAGTTAGTGACAGGGCTGGTAACATCTATAGGGGAGGTCAGTTAGTGACAGGGCTGGTAACATCTATAGGGAGGTCAGTTAGTGACAGGGCTGGTAACATCTATAGGGAGGTCAGTTAGTGACAGGGCTGGTAACATCTATAGGGGAGGTCAGTTAGTGGCAGGGCTGGTAACATCTATAGGGGGGTCAGTTAGTGACAGGGCTGGTAACATCTATAGGGGGGGTCAGTTAGTGACAGGGCTGGTAACATCTATAGGGAGGTCAGTTAGTGACAGGGCTGGTAACATCTATAGGGGAGGTCAGTTAGTGACAGGGCTGGTAACATCTATAGGGAGGTCAGTTAGTGACAGGGCTGGTAACATCTATAGGGGAGGTTAGTTAGTGACAGGGCTGGTAACATCTATAGGGAGGTCAGTTAGTGACAGGGCTGGTAACATCTATAGGGGAGGTCAGTTAGTGACAGGGCTGGTAACATCTATAGGGGAGGTCAGTTAGTGACAGGGAGCGTTGATCAAAAGTAGTGCCCTATAAAGAGAATAGGGTCTATAGTAGTGCCCTATAAAGAGAATAGGGTCTAAAGTAGTGCCCTATAGAGGGAATAGGGTCTAAAGTAGTGCCCTATAAAGGGAATAGGGTCTAAAGTAGTGCCCTATAAAGGGAATAGGGTCTAAAGTAGTGCCCTATAAAGGGAATAGGGTCTAAAGTAGTGCCCTATAAAGGGAATAGGGAGCCAGTTGGGATACATCACCCCAGCGTTTCTCCCTGATTGGTAGGCAGTGCAGCTACAGCAGTGTGCTTAATGAACAGAACCATTTTTCTGGAGAGGCAATTATAGGATCTGCCAGTTGTGGTTCTGGTTGATCACAACACGTCTCCCTCCACTAACGGTGCAGTTAACACTGAGACCGTTCCCCTCTCTCTTTTTAAAATGGAGAGAGAAAACATCACCAGACCCCCCCCCCCCATATGAAACAATGAAAAAGCTTCAGGTGAGGTTTCATCAAATAGGGGGGGGGGGGAGTACCTGGAACTGCACCGGGGAGTAGTACGCTGTTAGCCATTTAAATTTATTTTTAATTTTAAAATATATATTATAAAAGTACCTGTCAGATCAACTGTTAAGTTATTCCTGCAGTTCTGAATTGTTTTGGACGTGTGTTTGTGAGTTGCTTTCTGAAACGGTATCAGTGATCCTGTCCATGTGCCACTACACTGTTATTTCTGCTTGAGTTATTATTCACAGTCTCCCTCTGTTTGACGGGGTCCTTCTGACACAACATGGAAATGGTTTCCATCACTGGTTGGTTTGCTGCAGTCGTAGGCAGCTTTAGCTGACTGGGTGTGTGTTTTTATTCCAAATGTCACCCTGTACCCTACATAGTGCACTCGTTTTGACCCAGGCCCTTAACCCTCTACCCTATATAGTGCACTCGTTTTGACCCAGGCCCTTAACCCTCTACCCTATATAGTGCACTCGTTTTGACCCAGGCCCTTAACCCTCTACCCTATATAGTGCACTCGTTTTGACCCAGGCCCTTAACCCTGTACCCTATATAGTGCACTCGTTTTGACCCAGGCCCTTAACCCTGTACCCTATATAGTGCACTCGTTTTGACCCAGGCCCTTAACCCTGTACCCTATATAGTGCACTCGTTTTGACCCAGGCCCTTAACCCTGTACCCTATATAGTGCACTCGTTTTGACCCAGGCCCTTAACCCTCTACCCTATATAGTGCACTCGTTTTGACCCAGGCCCTTAACCCTGTACCCTATATAGTGCACTCGTTTTGACCCAGGCCCTTAACCCTGTACCCTATATAGTGCACTCGTTTTGACCCAGGCCCTTAACCCTGTACCCTACATAGTGCACTCGTTTTGACCCAGGCCCTTAACCCTATACCCTATATAGTGCACTCGTTTTGACCCAGGCCCTTAACCCTGTACCCTACATAGTGCACTCGTTTTGACCCAGGCCCTTAACCCTATACCCTATATAGTGCACTCGTTTTGACCCAGGCCCTTAACCCTGTACCCTATATAGTGCACTCGTTTTGACCCAGGCCCTTAACCCTGTACCCTATATAGTGCACTCGTTTTGACCCAGGCCCTTAACCCTCTACCCTACATAGTGCACTCGTTTTGACCCAGGCCGTTAACCCTCTACCCTATATAGTGCACTCGTTTTGACCCAGGCCCTTAACCCTATACCCTACATAGTGCACTCGTTTTGACCCAGGCCCTTAACCCTCTACCCTATATAGTGCACTCGTTTTGACCCAGGCCCTTAACCCTGTACCCTATATAGTGCACTCGTTTTGACCCAGGCCCTTAACCCTCTACCCTATATAGTGCACTCGTTTTGACCCAGGCCCTTAACCCTCTACCCTATATAGTGCACTCGTTTTGACCCAGGCCCTTAACCCTCTACCCTACATAGTGCACTCGTTTTGACCCAGGCCCTTAACCCTATACCCTACATAGTGCACTCGTTTTGACCCAGGCCCTTAACCCTATACCCTACATAGTGCACTCGTTTTGACCCAGGCCCTTAACCCTCTACCCTATACAGTGCACTCGTTTTGACCCAGGCCCTTAACCCTGTACCCTATACAGTGCACTCGTTTTGACCCAGGCCCTTAACCCTGTACCCTATATAGTGCACTCGTTTTGACCCAGGCCCTTAACCCTCTACCCTATATAGTGCACTCGTTTTGACCCAGGCCCTTAACCCTGTACCCTACATAGTGCACTCGTTTTGACCCAGGCCCTTAACCCTCTACCCTATATAGTGCACTCGTTTTGACCCAGGCCCTTAACCCTGTACCCTATATAGTGCACTCGTTTTGACCCAGGCCCTTAACCCTCTACCCTATATAGTGCACTCGTTTTGACCCAGGCCCTTAACCCTCTACCCTATATAGTGCACTCGTTTTGACCCAGGCCCTTAACCCTGTACCCTATATAGTGCACTCGTTTTGACCCAGGCCCTTAACCCTCTACCCTACATAGTGCACTCGTTTTGACCCAGGCCCTTAACCCTATACCCTACATAGTGCACTCGTTTTGACCCAGGCCCTTAACCCTCTACCCTATATAGTGCACTCGTTTTGACCCAGGCCCTTAACCCTATACCCTACATAGTGCACTCGTTTTGACCCAGGCCCTTAACCCTCTACCCTATATAGTGCACTCGTTTTGACCCAGGCCCTTAACCCTGTACCCTATACAGTGCACTCGTTTTGACCCAGGCCCTTAACCTTCTACCCTATATAGTGCACTCGTTTTGACCCAGGCCCTTAACCCTGTACCCTACATAGTGCACTCGTTTTGACCCAGGCCCTTAACCCTGTACCCTATATAGTGCACTCGTTTTGACCCAGGCCCTTAACCCTGTACCCTATATAGTGCACTCGTTTTGACCCAGGCCCTTAAGGAAAAGGAAGCCATTTGGGATGCAGGCTCACCTGTGTGATGAATAGAGTCGACAGCAGGAGCCTTGGCCTCGCCTTCACTTCACTGTGAGGTGTGTGTGTGTCAGTGTAGTGTGTGTGTGTCAGTGTAGTGGGTGTGTGTGTGTGTGTGCCAGTGTAGTGTGTGTGTGTGTGTGTGTGTGTGTGTGTGTGTCAGTGTAGTGTAGTGTGTGTGTCAGTGTAGTGTAGTGTGTGTGTGTCAGTGTAGTGTAGTGTGTGTGTCAGTGTAGTGTGTGTGTGTCAGTGTAGTGTGTGTGTGTGTCAGTGTGTGTGTGTGAGGAACCAGCGTTCATGACTGGCATGTTGAAAACTACTCTGCTGCTGCACGCCACCCGCTGGAAAGATCGTTTCCTCCTTGTTTCCACGGCAACGACAGAACACAACGCGTCAACAGGTTAGGAAGCAACAGCAAACAGCACAGCCGGGAATTATTAGATTTTCAGGGTTTTCACCATGCAACTCTTTGATGATTTGAAGAGACTAGGTTGGAGGAGGAGGGGACTGGGTTGGAGGAGGAGGAGGGGACTGGGTTGGAGGAGGAGGGGGGGACTGGGTTGGAGGAGGAGGGGGGGACTGGGTTGGAGGAGGAGGAGGGGACTGGGTTGGAGGAGGAGGAGGGGACTGGGTTGGAGGAGGAGGAGGGGACTGGGTTGGAGGAGGAGGAGGGGACTGGGTTGGAGGAGGAGGAGGGGACTGGGTTGGAGGAGGAGGAGGGGACTGGGTTGGAGGAGGAGGAGGGGACTGGGTTGGAGGAGGAGGAGGGGACTGGGTTGGAGGAGGAGGAGGGGACTGGGTTGGAGGAGGAGGAGGGGACTGGGTTGGAGGAGGAGGAGGGGACTGGGTTGGAGGAGGGGACTGGGTTGGAGGAGGAGGGGACTGGGTTGGAGGAGGAGGGGACTGGGTTGGAGGAGGAGGAGGGGACTGGGTTGGAGGAGGAGGAGGGGACTGGGTTGGAGGAGGAGGAGGGGACTGGGTTGGAGGAGGAGGAGGGGACTGGGTTGGAGGAGGAGGGGGGGACTGGGTCGGAGGAGGAGGGGGGGACTGGGTCGGAGGAGGCGGGGGGGACTGGGTCGGAGGAGGGGGGGACTGGGTCGGAGGAGGGAGGGGGGACTGGGTCGGAGGAGGGAGGGGGGACTGGGTCGGAGGAGGGAGGGGGGACTGGGTTGGAGGAGGAGGGGGGGGACTGGGTTGGAGGAGGGGGGGGACTGGGTTGGAGGAGGGGGGGACTGGGTTGGAGGAGGGGGGGGACTGGGTTGGAGGAGGGGGGGGACTGGGTTGGAGGAGGGGGGGGGCTGGGTTGGAGGAGGAGGGGGGGGACTGGGTTGGAGGAGGGGGGGGACTGGGTTGGAGGAGGGGGGGACTGGGTTGGAGGAGGAGGGGGGGGACTGGGTTGGAGGAGGGGGGGGGGACTGGGTTGGAGGAGGGGGGGGGACTGGGTTGGAGGAGGAGGGGGGGGACTGGGTTTGAGGAGGGGGGGGGGACTGGGTTGGAGGAGGAGGGGGGGGACTGGGTTGGAGGAGGGGGGGGACTGGGTTGGAGGAGGAGGAGGGGACTGGGTCGGAGGAGGGGGGGGACTGGGTCGGAGGAGGAGGAGGGGACTGGGTCGGAGGAGGGGGGGGACTGGGTCGGAGGAGGAGGGGGGGACTGGGTCGGAGGAGGCGGGGGGGGGACTGGGTCGGAGGAGGTGGGGGGGACTGAAACCCAGTTAGGAAGCAGGGTGTTGTCTTTAGAAGCTGTATGAACACACCTTCTCAGGTCAGGGGAACTTGAAGCGGACAGCTGGTTGGATTCAACGCTGCAAATCAAATCTGGTGTGTTTCCTTCCTTCCTTGGATGACGTCTTGCTCCGTCTGTGTTCAGTCACAAAGATAATAATACCACACGTCTCGTATTCAATATCCCATCTTGATATTATGGTATAGGCAGGACAGGATTCCACCTGCCTTGCTGGCTCAGACGACGTCCTAATTGACACACTATTCCCTTTTGAAGCACACTGCTTTTTGACCATGGTCCCAGAGGGTATCACGATAGGGAATAGGGGTTTGGGACGTACGTTGGCTCCTAGCCTCAGTGTCTGTCACCTGTGTGATGCAGTGATTGCTATTCAGACCAGGGCCCCTGCTTCTGGCTCACCGCCCAACCCCTGACCCAGCTTGGAACCCGTGGAGACCAGCTGTCAAGCCCAATCATTTCACCTCTCTGTCCGTGTCCCCTCATGGCGCCCTCTTCCCTAGATAGTGCACTACTTTTGACCAGGCGTCAAAAGAGTAGTGTGCCGTTTGTGATGCGGCCGTGCTGTCAGCCCAGTCATTTCACCTCCTCACAGACGGACAGACGGAGAGACAGAGAGCCTGGCGCTCTGCTCATCACACACGCTGGTGACGGGGGTGGACATCACTACAGTTGCATATCGGGACGTTCTAGCGTATCGTTTAGAAAATATCGCAATGTTATTTTTTTTGCGCTAGTTGTCTGTAGCTGCACCAAAAACCCCAGTTTTGTTTTCCATCTCTATAAAATCCCAGTATCCAATCGCAATGCCATAATTCACCTGGACAGAGGTCAGAGGTCCTGATCACCTTATCCCACTAATATTACATTCTGGAGGAGATTCACAGCCGCTACAGGGGAGGAGGGGGGAGGACAGGGGAGGAGGAGGGGGGAGTACGGGGGAGGACAGGGGAGGACAGGGGGAGGAGGTCCTGATCACCTTATCCCACTAATATTACATTCTGGAGGAGATTCACAGCCGCTACAGGGGAGGAGGGGGGAGGACAGGGGAGGAGGGGGGAGGACAGGGGGAGGAGGTCCTGATCACCTTATCCCACTAATATTACATTCTGGAGGAGATGCACAGCCACTGCAGGGGAGGAGGGGGGAGGAGAAGGAGGAGGGGGAGGGGGGGGGGTGTTGGTGAGATGATGGATGAGATGTGTTTCTGTTCTGTGTTCCTGTTTTAATGATTAGGATGTTGTTCTGTGTTGTTCCTGTTTTAATGATTAGGATGTTCTGTGTTGTTCCTGTTTTAATGATTAGGATCTTGTTCCTGTTTTAATGATTAGGATGTTGTTCCTGTTTTAATGATTAGGATGTTGTTCCTGTTTTAATGATTAGGATGTTGTTCATGTTTTAATGATTAGGATGTTGTTCCTGTTTTAATGATTAGGATGTTGTTCCTGTTTTAATGATTAGGATGTTGTTCCTGTTTTAATGATTAGGATGTTGTTCCTGTTTTAATGATTAGGATGTTCTGTCTTCCTGTTTTAATGATTAGGATGTTCTGTCTTCCTGTTTTAATGATTAGGATGTTCTGTCTTCCTGTTTTAATGATTAGGATGTTCTGTCTTCCTGTTTTAATGATTAGGATGTTGTTCCTGTTTTAATGATTAGGATGTTGTTCTGTGTTCCTGTTTTAATGATTAGGATGTTGTTCCTGTTTTATTGATTAGGATGTTGTTCTGTGTTCCTGTTTTAATGATTAGGATGTTCTGTCTTCCTGTTTTAATGATTAGGATGTTGTTCCTGTTTTAATGATTAGGATGTTGTTCTGTGTTCCTGTTTTAATGATTAGGATGTTGTTCCTGTTTTATTGATTAGGATGTTGTTCTGTGTTCCTGTTTTAATGATTAGGATGTTGTTCCTGTTTTAATTATTAGGATGTTGTTCCTGTTTTAATGATTAGGATGTTGTTCTGTGTTATTCCTGTTTTAATGATTAGGATGTTGTTCTGTGTTCCTGTTTTAATGATTAGGATGTTGTTCCTGTTTTAATTATTAGGATGTTGTTCCTGTTTTAATGATTAGGATGTTGTTCCTGTTTTAATGATTAGGATGCTGTTCCTGTTTTAATGATTAGGATGTTGTTCCTGTTTTAATGATTAGGATGTTGTTCCTGTTTTAATGATTAGGATGTTGTTGTTGTGTTCCTGTTATAATGATTAGGATGTTGTTGTTGTTGTGTGTCTCCATATTCCACACAGTCTTTTATCTCAACACGTCTCCCTCAAAATGGCTCCTCAATTACAGTCGTGACGACATTTACTCTGATTCCACAATCAGTTGTTTTTCTTTTGAAGAGGGTATTACTGTCGTCCGTCTAGCTCTCCTTTCACATAACTACCCAGAGATGATTTGAAATGGCACCCTATTCCCTATGTAGTGCACTACTTTAGACCAGAGCCCTATAGAACCCTATTCCCTATATAGTGCACTACTTTAGACCAGAGCCCTATAGAACCCTATTCCCTATGTAGTGCACTACTTTAGACCAGAGCCCTATAGAACCCTATTCCCTATGTAGTGCACTACTTTAGACCAGAGCCCTATAGAACCCTATTCCCTATGTAGTGCACTACTTTAGACCAGAGCCCTATAGAACCCTATTCCCTATGTAGTGCACTACTTTAGACCAGAGCCCTATAGAACCCTATTCCCTATGTAGTGCACTACTTTAGACCAGAGCCCTATAGAACCCTATTCCCTATGTAGTGCACTACTTTAGACCAGAACCCTATAGAACCCTATTCCCTATATAGTGCACTACTTTAGACCAGAACCCTATAGCACCCTATTCCCTATGTAGTGCACTACTTTAGACCAGAGCCCTATGGCAACCTACTCCCTATGTAGTGCACTACTTTAGACCAGAGCCCTATGGCACCCTATTCCCTATGTAGTGCACTACTTTAGTCCAGAGCCCTATGGCAACCTACTCCCTATGTAGTGCACTACTTCAGCCCAGAGCACCAGGGAATAAATAGGATGCCGTTTGGGATGCGTGCTGTGTTGGATGGCAGCCCTGTCCTGTCTCTCAGGTCCAGCCTACAGGCCTCCCAAGGAGGAGACAACAACCCACCTGGTGTGTGGCTCTGCTTGGAGCCCAATGGACTGACATGATTAGAGGTCTCCACCTCCATGGAGTTGGAGACAACACAGAGAGATGGAACCCTATTCCCTATATAGTTCTATGGGACTCTGGTCTAAAGTAGTGCACTATATATATGGTTCTATAGGGCTCTGGTCTAAAGTAGTGCACTATATATAGGGAATAGGGTTCTATGGGACTCTGGTCTAAAGTAGTGCACTATATAATAAGGAATAGGGTTCTATGGGACTCTGGTCTAAAGTAGTGCACTATATAATAAGGAATAGGGTTCTATGGGACTCTGGTCTAAAGTAGTGCACTATATAATAGGGAATAGGGTTCTATGGGACTCTGGTCTAAAGTAGTGCACTATATAGGGAATAGGGTTCTATAGGGTTCTGGTCTAAAGTAGTGCACTATATAGGGAATAGGGTTCTGGTCTAAAGTAGTGCATTATATATAGGGTTCTATAGGGTTCTGGTCTAAAGTAGTGCACTATATAGGGAATAGGGTTCTGGTCTAAAGTAGTGCACTATATATAGGGTTCTAGTCTAAAGTAGTGCACTATATATAGGGTTCTATAGGGCTCTCGTCTAAAGTAGTGCACTATATATAGGGTTCTGGTCTAAAGTAGTGCACTATATATAGGGTTCTATAGGGCTCTGGTCTAAAGTAGTGCACTATATATAGGGTTCTATAGGGCTCTGGTCTAAAGTAGTGCACTATATATAGGGTTCTGGTCTAAAGTAGTGCACTATATATAGGGTTCTATAGGGCTCTGGTCTAAAGTAGTGCACTATATATAGGGTTCTATAGGGCTCTGGTCTAAAGTAGTGCACTATATATAGGGTTCCATAGGGCCCTAAATCTGTTTGGTTTGCCACCATTCATACGTCTGGTTCTCACCTTAATGGTCGTGGTGCTCAGTTATTTCTCTCATGGTCACGCTCTCTTTCTAACTCTTACTCTCTTTTCACCCCTCTCTGTTTCTCCTCCCCCTCTTTCTCTGTTTCTCCTCCCCCTCTTTCTCTCTGTTTCTCCTCCCCCTCTTTCTCTGTTTCTCCTCCCCCTCTTTCTCTCTGTTTCTCCTCCCCCTCTTTCTCTCTACCTTCTCCTCTCGCTCGCTTCTCGCTCTCCTCTCACTCTACCTTCTTTCGCTCGCCTCTCGCTCTCCTCTCACTCTCTACCTTCTCCTCTCGCTCGCCTCTCGCTCTCTACCTTCCCCTCTCTCTCCTCTCGCTCTCTACCTTCCCCTCTCTCTCGCCTCTCGCTCTCTACCTTCCCCTCTCTCTCGCCTCTCGCTCTCTACCTTCCCCTCTCTCTCTCCTCTCGCTCTCTACCTTCCCCTCTCTCTCTCCTCTCGCTCTCTACCTTCCCCTCTCTCTCTCCTCTCGCTCTCTACCTTCCCCTCTCTCTCTCCTCTCGCTCTCTACCTTCCCCTCTCTCTCTCCTCTCGCTCTCTACCTTCCCCTCTCTCTCTCCTCTCGCTCTCTACCTTCTCCTCTCGCTCTCCTCTCTCTCTCTCTAATTTTTCATTACTTGTTATCCAATACTTTAATTAGCTCTTGTTCTTCCGACACCTGATTAGTTGGGCTGTTATTGCGGACGGTCGTCGTGGACAGTCGGTCAGTAATTGAAAGATAGTTTGTTTATGTTTGAATTAAAGGAATGTACTGATAACCGTGAAGTGAAAAGGAGTCCATTGCTGCACAGAATGTTTCCAGGTGTACTGGCCATTATTTTTTTCAACACCGTTGGGACAGGTCAGGCTCCCACCCCAACACCGTTGGGACAGGTCAGGCTCCCACCCCAACACCGTTGGGACAGGTCAGGCTCCCACCCCAACACCGTTGGGTCAGGTCAGGCTCCCACCCCAACACCGTTGGGACAGGTCAGGTCAGGCTCCCACCTCAACACCGTTGGGACAGGTCAGGCTCCCACCCCAACACCGTTGGGACAGGTCAGGCTCCCACCCCAACACCGTTGGGACAGGTCAGGCTCCCACCCCAACACCGTTGGGACAGGTCAGGCTCCCACCCCAACACTGTTGGGACAGGCCAGGCTCCCACCCCAACACCGTTGGGACAGGCCAGGCTCCCACCCCAACACCGTTGGGACAGGTCAGGCTCCCACCCCAACACCGTTGGGACAGGTCAGGCTCCCACCCCAACACTGTTGGGACAGGTCAGGCTCCCACCCCAACACTGTTGGGACAGGCCAGGCTCCCACCCCAACACCGTTGGGACAGGCCAGGCTCCCACTTCAACACCGTTTGGACAGGTCAGGCTCCCACCCCAACACCGTTGGGACAGGTCAGGCTCCCACCCCAACACTGTTGGGACAGGTCAGGCTCCCACCTCAACACCGTTGGGACAGGCCAGCCTCCCACCTCAACACCGTTGGGACAGGCCAGGCTCCCACCTCAACACCGTTGGGACAGGCCAGGCTCCCACCTCAACACCGTTGGGTCAGGTCAGGCTCCCACGCCAACACCGTTGGGACAGGTCAGGCTCCCACCCCAACACCGTTGGGACAGGTCAGGCTCACTACTTTAGACCAGGGCCCAATGGAACCCTATTCCCTATATATAGTGCACTACTTTAGACCAGAGCCCTATAGAACCCTAATCCCTATGTAGTGCACTACTTTAGACCAGAGCCCTATAAAACCCTATTCCCTATATAGTGCACTACTTTAGACCAGAGCCCTATGGAACCCTATTCCCTATATAGTGCACTACTTTAGACCAGAGCCCTATAGAACCCTATTCCCTATATAGTGCACTACTTTAGACCAGAGCCCTATAAAACCCTATTCCCTATATAGTGCACTACTTTAGACCAGAGCCCTATAAAACCCTATTCCCTATATATTGCACTACTGTTAAATCCCAGGGGAGCAGATCTCGTCCTCTTCATCCACCTTCAAGTTCTTTAGGTTGACAGAACTGATGGGAGGATTTCATGACAACGATGATCTTTGACTGTGACAGAAATGACCTTTTCCCCCCCCCCAGAATGAATAATTCATATCACATTGGGCTTGTGTGACCTGAGACTATATCCAGTCCATTGCTAAAGCTAGATGGGATTGCGGGGGGGAAGGCTAGCGTCAACAAGTGGGGCCTATTGGTGTGTGTGTGTGTGTGTGTGTGTATTTAATGTCTTAGTTTGTTTGTTAAATCACTTACTCAAATGTATTCTGTTCTTGACTCTTTCAGTTGAATAGAAGAAGTGTTTTCGAAAATAATAATGAATCTAAATCAACCAGGAGTACATTTAAGTTGTAACTGGTGGGGAAAACCTGTATAAAATCCACATTGTGTGTCGGACTGAAATTAGACGAGACTAGTGTGTTCTGTCAGGCGGGGAGTGGAACTGTGTGTGTGTGTTCTGTGTGTTTGTGTCAGGTGGGATATTTCGTGGGGAATGGAAGTGAGAGAGTGTGCCATGTTTATTTATGTTGAGTGATTTGCTGTTCATGGGGCCTCGACTTCTCACATTATGAGACCTGGCTTCTCCATCTAAATCTCACAGTGCAAATATAATGTGATTTAAAAGAGGAAGTATGTCATGAATGCAGCAGCCAGCTTTGATGAGATGGCAGCCCCAACGGGGTGGGTGTGCAGGGTTTTTTCTGCGTCATGAAGGGGCTTAGGCGGGTGGGGGGGGGGGGCGTGGCAGGGGGGCTTGGCAGGCGGCACGGTCGGGGTCTTTTGGCGACGCTGAATTTTAGAAGCCATCATCTTGGAGGAAACACTGGCTTATAACCACAACAGTTGAAGCGTTAGAGACAAATTTGTAGGAAGTCGGCAGGTAGGCCCGTTAACGGCCCACCTCCGGTGGTTTCTCTCTCCGGTGGTTTCTCCCGTTAACGAGGCCTCCCTCTCCGGTGGTTTCTCCCGTTAACGCTGCCTCCCTCTCCAGTGGTTTCTCTCTCCGGTGGTTTCTCCCGTTAACGCGCCTACCTCTCTGGTGGTTTCTCCCGTTAACTCTGCCTACCTCTCTGGTGGTTTCTCCCGTTAACGCGCCTACCTCTCTGGTGGTTTCTCCCGTTAACGAGGCCTACCTCTCTGGTGGTTTCTCCCGTTAACGAGCCTACCTCTCTGGTGGTTTCTCTCTCCGGTGGTTTCTCCCGTTAACACGGCCTACCTCTCTGGTGGTTTCTCCCGTTAACTCTGCCTACCTCTCCGGTGGTTTCTCCCGTTAACTCTGCCTACCTCTCTGGTGGTTTCTCCCGTTAACTCTGCCTACCTCTCCGGTGGTTTCTCCCGTTAACGCTGCCTACCTCTCCGGTGGTTTCTCCCGTTAACTCTGCCTACCTCTCTGGTGGTTTCTCCCGTTAACTCTGCCTACCTCTCCGGTGGTTTCTCCCGTTAACGCTGCCTACCTCTCCGGTGGTTTCTCCCGTTAACTCTGCCTACCTCTCTGGTGGTTTCTCCCGTTAACTCTGCCTACCTCTCCGGTGGTTTCTCCCGTTAACGCTGCCTACCTCTCCGGTGGTTTCTCCCGTTAACGCTGCCTACCTCTCTGGTGGTTTCTCCCGTTAACTCTGCCTACCTCTCCGGTGGTTTCTCCCGTTAACGCGCCTACCTCTCTGGTGGTTTCTCCCGTTAACGCGCCTACCTCTCTGGTGGTTTCTCTCTCCGGTGGTTTCTCCCGTTAACGCGCCTACCTCTACGGTGGTTTCTGCCGTTAACGCGGCCTCCCTCTCCGGTGGTTTCTCTCTTTAACGCTGCCTCCCTCTCCGGTGGTTTCTGCCTTTAACGCAGCCTACCTCTCCGGTGGTTTCTCCCGTTAACCCTGCCTACCTCTCCGGTGGTTTCTGCCGTTAACACGGCCTCCCTCTCCGGTGGTTTCTCTCTCCGGTGGTTTCTCTCGTTAACACGGCCTACCTCTCCGGTGGTTTCTGCCGTTAACGCGGCCTACCTCTCCGGTGGTTTCTCTCTCTGGTGGTTTCTCCCGTTAACACGGCCTACCTCTCCGGTGGTTTCTGCCGTTAACGCGCCTACCTCTCCGGTGGTTTCTCTCTCCGGTGGTTTCTCCCGTTAACTCGGCCTACCTCTCCGGTGGTTTCTCTCTCAGGTGGTTTCTCCCGTTTAACCCTGCCTCCCTCTCCTGGTTTTCTGTCTATTTTTCCTCTGAGGCCCACTGTGTTACACCTTTAGGATGCGTCCCAAATGGCACCCTATGTCCTTTTATAAGTGCTCTACCTATAGGGCTCTGGTCAAAAGTAGTGCACAATATAGGGAAAAGGGTTCTATAGTGCTCTGGTCTAAAGTAGTGCACTATATGTAGGGAATAGGGTGCCATAGGGCTCTGGTCTAAAGTAGTGCACTATATATAGAGAGTAGGCTGCCGTTTGGGACAGTCTACCACCGTGTGTTTTCTCCGGTCTCCTAGTTAATTGGATACCTGCGTTTCGCTGGCTGTTTATTATTATTTCATCCGACTTCTCTCTCGCTCTCTGTTTCCCTCGTTTTTTTTTTTTGTGTTTCTTGGAAGTTCAGCAGGTTTAATCTAATTTGGACTGATGATCAGGCTGCTGAGGCATCGGTCCTGCTGGCTACCTGCAATGTGGATTGTTATTCCCTCCCCCCATGCTCTCTCGAAGCTGAACTAACTGGGGGGAAACAACTGAGTTCTTTCTATCACAGTGGGGAGGGAACGTTGGAGTTGCAATGTTGACCTTTCGGAATAAGTGGTTGGGAGGATATAGTGGTTGGGAGGATAGTGATTGGGAGGATAGTGATTGGGAGGATAGTGATTGGAGGATAGTGATTGGAGGATAGTGATTGGAGGATAGTGATTGGAGGATAGTGATTGGAGGATAGTGATTGGAGGATAGTGATTGGAGGATAGTGATTGGAGGATAGTGATTGGAGGATAGTGATTGGAGGATAGTGATTGGAGGATAGTGATTGGAGGATAGTGATTGGAGGATAGTGATTGGGAGGATAGTGATTGGAGGATAGTGATTGGGAGGATAGTGATTGGGAGGATAGTGATTGGGAGGATAGTGATTGGGAGGATAGTGATTGGGAGGATAGTGATTGGGAGGATAGTGATTGGGAGGATAGTGATTGGAGGATAGTGATTGGAGGATAGTGATTGGAGGATAGTGATTGGAGGATAGTGATTGGGAGGATAGTGATTGGAGGATATTGTCGGGGCCGTCATAATTTGAACGTATAACGTGTAACCCATGTTTTTTATGGAAGACGACGAAAATAAAAATAACCAGTCACATAACCCTTAAATTATTATGATATATTTATTTTGTTGTTGTTGGAGCGAACAGCTTCCTGAAGACGGGGCAGCTGGGTATTCGTGTGGTTGTCTTAACAAGGTGATGAAACGTTGTTGCTCCTTGCTGAAACAAAACAAGGCGTTGTAGGAAACACGTCTTCGGTTGCCTAGGCGACGCCTCCTTTTCCACTTTTTGAGCAGCAGCCCACATAGAAATGGAATGAATATTTAATTGTATTTAAATGTTTTTTTTTTGCTATTGGAACGGTTATTACGATGACCGCGGCCATTTTGGCCAATTACCATCATGTGAAATCGCATGACAGACACACCCTGAGATATTGTTGCCTTAAGGATCTTGTTTTCACGACATATTGAGATACTACGATATAGCCTGGCAAAATACACCTGTGACTCTAGCCTGGCAAAATACACCTGTGACTCTAGCCTGGGCAACATACACCTGTGACTCTAGCCTGGGCAAAATACACCTGTGACTCTAGCCTGGGCAACATACACCTGTGACTCTAGCCTGGGCAACATACACCTGTGATTCTAGCCTGGGCAACATACACCTGTGATTCTAGCCTGGGCAAAATACACCTGTGACTCTAGCCTGGGCAAAATACACCTGTGACTCTAGCCTGGGCAACATACACCTGTGATTCTAGCCTGGGCAACATACACCTGTGATTCTAGCCTGGGCAAAATACACCTGTGACTCTAGCCTGGGCAAAATACACCTGTGACTCTAGCCTGGGCAAAATACACCTGTGATTCTAGCCTGGGCAAAATACACCTGTGACTCTAGCCTGGGCAACATACACCTGTGACTCTAGCCTGGACAAAATACACCTGTGATTCTAGCCTGGCAACATACACATACTACGATATAGCCTGGCAACATACACCTACTACGATATAGCCTGGGCAACATACACCTACTACGATATAGCCTGGGCAAAATACACCTGTGACTCTAGCCTGGGCAAAATACACCTATGACTCTAGCCTGGGCAAAATACACCTGTGATTCTAGCCTGGGCAAAATACACCTGTGATTCTAGCCTGGGCAAAATACGCATGTGATTCTAGCCTGGGCAAAATACGCATGTGATTCTAGCCTGGGCAAAATACACCTGTGATTCTCTAGCCTGGGCAAAATACGCATGTGACTCTGGGTGACAACATGAGGCTGTTTCTTCCAACACTAGGACGGTTTTGCTCAAGAAATCCAATCCGCTTCATGTTTTGTTTCCTTCCTTCCTTTCCTAGTAAGGCGATACTGTTGTCGAGACAGTACTGTTGTCGAGACAGTACTGTTGTCGAGACAGTACTGTTGTCGGTCAGAGCTTTAGGGATCTTATGGATATCAGGCAGTTGGTTCGTCTCCCTCCTCTCCTTCTCTCAGTCCTTGGGTCTGTTTAGTGTCTTGTTGGCCAGGACTGGTGGCGGTGGGCCTCGGAGAGACTGGTTGGAGATTTTGTGTCTCTGATGGAGAGTGGAGTCTGCATCCCAACTGACTTCTTGTTTAATTTCCTACGTAGTGCGCTACTTTTGACAAAACCCCACAGTCATTTAAGACTCAGCTAGAGACCGGGATGAGACTGGCATCTCTGGGTAAAGTCTGTCAGCTAGAGACCGGGATGAGACTGGCATCTCTGGGTAAAGTCTGTCAGCTAGAGACCGGGATGAGACTGGCGTCTCTGGGTAAAGTCTGTCAGCTAGAGACCGGGAGGAGACTGGCATCTCTGGGTAAAGTCTGTCAGCTAGAGACCGGGATGAGACTGGCTTTTCTGGGTAAAGTCTGTCAGCTAGAGACCGGGATGAGACTGGCTTCTCTGGGTAAAGTCTGTCAGCTAGAGACCGGGATGAGACTGGCTTCTCTGGGTAAAGTCTGTCAGCTAGAGACCGGGATGAGACTGGCTTCTCTGGGTAAAGTCTGTCAGCTAGAGACCGGGATGAGACTGGCTTCTCTGGGTAAAGTCTGTCAGCTAGAGACTGGGATGAGACTGTCTCTAGAATGTAATTTGACCAGGGCCAATTGGGACCTGTTTTATACAGGGAGTAGAATGTAATTTGACCAGGGCCAATAGGGACTTGTTTTATACAGGGAGTAGAATGTAATTTGACCAGGGCCAATAGGGACTTGTTTTATACAGGGAGTAGAATGTAATTTGACCAGGGCCCATTGAGAACCTGTTTTATACAGGGAGTAGAATGTAATTTGACCAGGGCCCATTGAGAACCTGTTTTATACAGGGAGTAGAATGTAATTTGACCAGGGCCCATTGGGAACCTGTTTTATACAGGGAGTAGAATGTAATTTGACCATGGCCCATTGGGACCCGTTTTATACAGGGAGCAGCTTTAGTTTGCAATGCCAGCAGCACCACCCTGCATCCCACTGTTGGCTTACCTCTGAAGCTAAGCAGGGTTGGTCCTGGTCAGTCCCTGGATGGGAGACCAGATGCTGCTGGAAGTGGTGTTGGAGGGCCAGTAGGAGGCACTCTTTCCTCTCTGGTCTAACATTAATAAATGAAAATATGCCCCAGAGCAGTGAATTGGGGACATTGCCCTGTGTAGAGTGCTGTCTTTTAGATGGGACGTTAAACGGGTGTCCTGACTCTCTGAGGTCATTAGTCTGATCTGTTAATTCTTCACTCACGGGTTTTATACCCTCGGGTCAGAATTGGGCGTAACCGCCTTTTTAGGGCAATTCTCTGGGCGTACCAAGTTAAGGGCAAGAGTCTAGATTTGACTCAAATCCAATTTTAGACAACTAACTTCACATTTCATCTTTACCAAAACATTCTCTTTGATTTGGACATTTTCCGCACAAAGTACAGTCACAATGTATTATCTATTAACCTTTTAATAACAAAACAAAAATGACATATATTTTCATATTCCATCTATCGTCATGACCACCAAATGACATACATTCTCATATTACATCTATCGTCCTGACTACCAAATGACATACATTCTCATATTACATCTATCGTCCTGACCACCAAATTACATACATTCTCATATTACATCTATCGTCATGACCACCAAATGACATACATTCTCATATTACATCTATCGTCCTGACCACCAAATGACATACATTCTCATATTCCATCTATCGTCATGACCACCAAATGACATACATTCTCATATTACATCTATCGTCATGACCACCAAATGACATACATTCTCATATTACATCTATCGTCCTGACCACCAAATGACATACATTCTCATATTCCATCTATCGTCATGACCACCAAATGACATACATTTTCATATTCCATCTATCGTCATGACCCTGGCCTCGTTCTGGAACTCTGGCCTCGTTCTGGAACTCTCTTTCTGGAACCCCGGACTCGTTCTAGAACTCCGACTTTCAGACCTGTAGAAAACTGACGTCATGATTTGACATCGTATTTTTCAGAGTTCTTAGATTTCTTGAAAGCACCATTTTTAAGTCATGGTATACTTTCGCCAGTTCATATCTATGTGAAGTCGGCTGTACAACTGACTAGGTATCTCCCTTTCAGATATCAACATGGGGCTGTGGGCCAAAACACGTTGGGAACCCCGTGAACTAAACCTACATAGCTGCATCCTTATCATGGTCACTAAACATACATTAATCATGTCATTTCACATATGCGTAGGGCAAGCCTCACCATCTCTCAATATTGGCCTCCAATAATTGGATGTTTGAGTAATGTCAAATATAAAGGGAACTATAGCTGACCAGTACGAGTGGTTTTTGGGTTTTGATATCACGGATGGGATGGTCAAACATCCATATCTTTGTCTGAGAATTTGAGAGTGGTTCCGGTTCTTATTGTTTCAACTGCTGATTGGTTCCCTTCAAGCCTCTCTATGATCTGATTGGTTCCCTTCAAGCCTCTCTATGATCTGATTGGTTCCCTTCAAGCCTCTCTATGATCTGATTGGTTCCCTTCAAGCCTCTCTATGATCTGATTGGTTCCCTTCAAGCATCTCTATGATCTGATTGGTTCCCCGTCAAGCCTCTCTATGATCTGATTGGTTCCCCGTCAAGCCTCTATGATCTGATAGAGCCTCTTGTGTCTAATAGGTAGAGTATTCGGGAATAGTTCCAAACCGCTTTGAAAGCTGCCCAGTTGGACTTTCTGTCTCGTCAGTAGTTTAACTTTCTAATTATGGACCAACTTTGGGAGAGAAGAGAAGCTTTGATGACGACGTGTAGTAGTTGACTACAAAAGCTGTCAGAACTCGAAGCGATTGCGTACACATTATTTTATTTTTGCACGTGATGGTTATTTGCGTCTAGCAAATTCTGAAAACCCCGGTGTCGAGTCGATCGTTGACAAAAGAAAATGACATTGAATGCATAATTGCTGTCACAACTTGCCTTGGGTCTTTTTTTTTTAGTGATTCTGAAGTAGGTCTTGCTTTGGGCGGAGCTACGGTAAGCTTCCCAAACAGCACCCTATTCTGGTCAAAAGTAGTGCACTATGTAGGGGGAGTCGGGTGCCATTGAGGACACACACACTGTGTCTTTGCAAATTGTCAGGTTGTGGGTGTTCTGAAGCGAAGAGTGAGAGAGGGAAGGAGGGAGGGAGAGAGACAGAGAGAAGTGAAGTGAGGGAGGGAGGGAGGGAGAGAGAGAGAGAGAGAGAGAGAGAGAGAGAGAGAGAGAGAGAGAGAGAGAAGTGAGGGAGGGAGAGAGAGAGAGAGGTGAGGGAGGGAGGGAGAGAGAGAGAGAGAGAGAAGTGAGGGAGGGAGGGAGAGACAGAGAGAAGTGATGGAGAGAGAAGTGAGGGAGAGAGAGAGAGAGAGAGAGAGAGAGAGAAGTGAGTGAGGGAGGGAGGGAGAGACAGAGAGAAGTGATGGAGAGAGAAGTGAGGGAGGGGGAGAGAGAGAGAGACAGAGAGTTAGAAACTACTCCTTCCTTTTTTTTAGGTTCAATAATTATGCATCCAATTATCCTGTCATATGTATATATGCGCATATTTCTTCCTCGACTCGCTGGGCTAATCGTTGAATTGATCTGAGGGAGAAGAAATATGTTACATTTGGGTACTGTGCTGCCTCTGCCTGGCTTGGCAGGCTTTTCTATCTATCCCTCCCTCCTTCTTTCCTCTCTCTCGCTCTCGCTCTCGCTCTCTCTCTCGCTCTCTCTCTCTCTCTCTCTCGCTCTCGCTCTCTCTCTCGCTCTCTCTCTCGCTCTCTCTCTCGCTCTCTCTCTCGCTCTCTCTCGCTCGCTCGCTCGCTCTCTCTCTCTCTCTCTCGCTCTCTCGCTCTCTCTCTCTCTCTCTCTCTCTCTCTCTCTCTCTCTCTCTCTCTCTCTCGCTCTCTCTCGCTCTCTCTCGCTCTCTCTCGCTCTCTCTCGCTCTCTCTCGCTCTCTCTCGCTCTCTCTCGCGCTCTCTCGCTCTCTCGCTCTCTCGCTCTCTCGCTCTCGCGCTCTCTCGCTCTCTCGCTCTCTCGCTCTTTAGTTTGTGAGAGGTAGTTTGTTTCCAAATGGAAAGTTGTAAAATGTTAATCCTAGAAAGTCATTAGCGTTCTGCATTGACAGGTTGACATGTTTTATGCTCTGCCTCGTGGATGTTATGGTAATTATAGTACTGATGTATTGATTGAGGCGTCTGGTTTTCTCCTGCGTAGCTCAGCCCCTCCTGCTGTAGCAGGTGACCATAGTAACCATAGTAACCTTTTTGGTTTTTTTTTACCCCTTGTCAATATTTTCATGCACAGATGGAAGTTGTTGATTGGTTCCAGTGTCGTTTAGAAAAAACAAAAAGAAAACCTCCTCCGTCTGGAATTGTTCAGTTAATGAGTCGATGGTCTTGGGTAGGATGTCCTCGTCTCTACATGTGTGGGCCTGTGTCTGTCTCATTCCAGACTCCACTCAGAATGAGATGAAGTGCAACTGAAGACCCAGGGGTGAAATCAAACAGGATTTTAAAACAGCGGAACAGAGTTTTTGTATTTATATTTATTTTGTATATCAGTTAGTTTGCTTCTGTTCTTTCTGTACGAGAACCCATTTCCCTTGCCTCAATTAGTGGATTGTATTTTGAGTAAAAGCCAAGAGGATGAACATTGGCAACAATAGGATTAGTCTTTAGATTGCCTGATTTTTCTATATATCACACCAGAGGCTCGGTCTCTGTAGCACACTAGCATAGTCTAAACCCTGAGCACAGTCCTGACAAATTGGCGTTAAGGAGTTTTGAATTCCGTCTGTGTTCTCTTTCCCCCACGAGGAGAATATGACTCTAGCGTTTACACTCTGCAGGGCCCAGTGAGAAATCAGGGTTTAACCTAGCGGAGAATGTCCTCTGTGCTCACAGCAGCCAGGTAATAGAGCTCCACATTTACATGCCTTATTCATCCTACAAAACTGGGTTCAAGATTAATGCTCTGGAGCCCTGGTGGATGTTTCTCTAGTTTTTACTTTGACTGTTTTTCTCTTTAACAGCTTTTTGTCTACTACTTAAAAAAAAAAGAAGCTTTTTGTAAACAACTTGGTCCTCCTAATTACAGGTGTTCCCCAGGGCTCGGTTGTTGGCCCTCTCCTGTTCTCTCTCTGGTGTTCCCCAGGGCTCGGTTCTAGACCTTCCTGTTCTCTCTGCTGGTGTTCTCCAGGGCTCGGTTCTAGGCCCTCTTGTTCTCTCTGCTGGTGTTCTCCAGGGCTCGGTTCTAGGCTCGGTTCTAGGAGTGACATCGTATTAACTCAGCACCGTGCTGTTAATGATCAACATATTAATTAACTCAGCACCGTGCTGTTAACGATCTGAGGAGTGACATCATATTAATATTAATTAACTCAGCACCGTGCTGTTAACGATCTGAGGAGTGACATCATATTAATTAACTCAGCACCGTGCTGTTAACGATCTGAGGAGTGACATCATATTAATTAACTCAGCACCGTGCTGTTAACGATCTGAGGAGGGACATCATATTAATTAACTCAGCACCGTGCTGTTAACGATCTGAGGAGGGACATCATATTAATTAACTCAGCACCGTGCTGTTAACGATCTGAGGAGTGACATCGTATTAACTCAGCACCGTGCTGTTAACGATCTGAGGAGTGACATCATATTAATTAACTCAGCACCGTGCTGTTAACGATCTGAGGAGTGACATCATATTAATTAACTCAGCACCGTGCTGTTAACGATCTGAGGAGTGACATCATATTAATTAACTCGGCACCGTGCTGTTAATGATCTGAGGAGTGACATCACATTAATTAACTCAGCACCGTGCTGTTAACGATCTGAGGAGTGACATCATATTAATTAACTCAGCACCATGCTGTTAACGATCTGAGGAGGGACATCATATTAATTAACTCGGCACCGTGCTGTTAATGATCTGAGGAGTGACATCACATTAATTAACTCAGCATCGTGCTGTTAATGATCTGAGGAGTGACATCATATTAATTAACTCAGCATCGTGCTGTTAATGATCTGAGGAGTGACATCATATTAATTAACTCAGCACCGTGCTGTTAACGATCTGAGGAGGGACATCATATTAATTAACTCAGCACCGTGCTGCTAATGATCAACATATTAATGAACTCGGCACCGTGCTGTTAACGATCTGAGGAGTGACATCATATTAATTAACTCAGCACCGTGCTGCTAATGATCAACATATTAATGAACTCAGCACCGGGCTGTTAATGATCTGAGGAGTGACATCATATTAATTAACTCAGCACCGTGCTGTTAATGATCTGAGGAGTGACATCATATTAATTAACTCGGCACCGTGCTGTTAATGATCTGAGGAGTGACATCATATTAACTAACTCAGCACCGTGCTGTTAACGATCTGAGGAGTGACATCATATTAATTAACTCAGCATCGTGCTGTTAACGATCTGAGGAGTGACATCATATTAATTAACTCAGCATCGTGCTGCTAACGATCTGAGGAGTGACATCATATTAATTAACTCGGCACCGTGCTGTTAATGATCAACATATTAATTAACTCGGCACCGTGCTGTTAATGATCTGAGGAGTGACATCATATTAACTAACTCAGCACCGTGCTGTTAATGATCTGAGGAGTGACATCATATTAATTAACTCAGCACCGTGCTGTTAACGATCTGAGGAGTGACATCATATTAATTAACTCAGCACCGTGCTGTTAACGATCTGAGGAGTGACATCATATTAATTAACTCGGCACCGTGCTGTTAACGATCTGAGGAGTGACATCATATTAATTAACTCAGCACCGTGCTGTTAATGATCTGAGGAGTGACATCATATTAATTAACTCAGCACCGTGCTGTTAACGATCTGAGGAGTGACATCATATTAATTAACTCAGCACCGTGCTGTTAATGATCTGAGGAGTGACATCATATTAATGAACTCGGCACCGTGCTGTTAACGATCTGAGGAGTGACATCATATTAATTAACTCGGCACCGGGCTGTTAATGATCATCATATTAATTAACTCAGCACCGTGCTGCTAACGATCTGAGGAGTGACATCATATTAATTAACTCGGCACCGGGCTGTTAATGATCAACATATTAATGAACTCGGCACCGTGCTGTTAATGATCAACATATTAATGAACTCGGCACCGTGCTGTTAATGATCTGAGGAGTGACATCATATTAATTAACTCAGCACCGTGCTGTTAACGATCTGAGGAGGGACATCATATTAATTAACTCGGCACCGTGCTGTTAATGATCTGAGGAGTGACATCATATTAATTAACTCAGCACCGTGCTGTTAACGATCTGAGGAGGGACATCATATTAATTAACTCAGCACCGTGCTGCTAATGATCAACATATTAATGAACTCAGCACCGGGCTGTTAATGATCTGAGGAGTGACATCATATTAATTAACTCGGCACCGTGCTGTTAATGATCTGAGGAGTGACATCATATTAACTAACTCAGCATCGTGCTGCTAACGATCTGAAGAGTGACATCATATTAATTAACTCGGCACCGTGCTGTTAATGATCAACATATTAATTAACTCGGCACCGTGCTGTTAATGATCTGAGGAGTGACATCATATTAACTAACTCAGCACCGTGCTGTTAATGATCTGAGGAGTGACATCATATTAATTAACTCAGCACCGTGCTGTTAACGATCTGAGGAGTGACATCATATTAATTAACTCAGCACCGTGCTGTTAACGATCTGAGGAGTGACATCATATTAATTAACTCGGCACCGTGCTGTTAACGATCTGAGGAGTGACATCATATTAATTAACTCAGCACCGTGCTGTTAATGATCTGAGGAGTGACATCATATTAATTAACTCAGCACCGTGCTGTTAACGATCTGAGGAGTGACATTATATTAATTAACTCAGCACCGTGCTGTTAATGATCTGAGGAGTGACATCATATTAATGAACTCGGCACCGTGCTGTTAACGATCTGAGGAGTGACATATTAATTAGCTCAGCACCGTGCTGTTAATGATCAACATATTAATTAACTCGGCACCGTGCTGTTAATGATCTGAGGAGTGACATCATATTAATGAACTCAGCACCGTGCTGTTAATGATCAACATATTAATTAACTCGGCACCGTGCTGCTAATGATCATCATATTAATGAACTCGGCACCGTGCTGTTAACGATCTGAGGAGTGACATCATATTAATGAACTCAGCACCGTGCTGTTAATGATCTGAGGAGTGACATCATATTAATTAACTCGGCACCGGGCTGTTAATGATCATCATATTAATTAACTCAGCACCGTGCTGCTAACGATCTGAGGAGTGACATCATATTAATTAACTCGGCACCGGGCTGTTAATGATCAACATATTAATTAACTCGGCACCGTGCTGTTAACGATCTGAGGAGTGACATCATATTAATTAACTCAGCACCGTGCTGTTAATGATCAACATATTAATTAACTCGGCACCGTGCTGTTAATGATCTGAGGAGTGACATCATATTAATTAACTCAGCACCGTGCTGTTAACGATCTGAGGAGTGACATCATATTAATTAACTCAGCACCGTGCTGTTAATGATCAACATATTAATTAACTCGGCACCGTGCTGTTAATGATCTGAGGAGTGACATCATATTAATTAACTCGGCACCGTGCTGTTAATGATCAACATATTAATTAACTCGGCACCGTGCTGTTAATGATCATCATATTAATGAACTCGGCACCGTGCTGTTAATGATCATCATATTAATGAACTCAGCACCGTGCTGTTAATGATCATCATATTAATTAACTCGGCACCGTGCTGTTAACGATCTGAGGAGTGACATCATATTAATTAACTCATCATATTAATTAACTCGGCACCGTGCTGTTAATGATCATCATATTAATGAACTCGGCACCGTGCTGTTAATGATCTGAGGAGTGACATCATATTAACTCAGCACCGTGCTGTTAACGATCTGAGGAGTGACATCATATTAATTAACTCAGCACCGTGCTGTTAACGATCTGAGGAGTGACATCCTATTAATTAACTCAGCACCGTGCTGTTAATGATCAGAGGAGTGACATCATATTAATTAACTCAGCACCGTGCTGCTAATGATCAACATATTAATGAACTCGGCACCGGGCTGTTAATGATCTGAGGAGTGACATCATATTAATTAACTCGGCACCGTGCTGTTAATGATCAACATATTAATTCTCGACACCGTGCTGTTAATGATCATCATATTAATTAACTCGGCACCGTGCTGTTAACGATCTGAGGAGTGACATCATATTAATTAACTCAGCACCGTGCTGTTAATGATCTGAGGAGTGACATCATATTAATTAACTCAGCACCGTGCTGTTAATGATCTGAGGAGTGATATCATATTAACTAACTCAGCACCGTGCTGCTAATGATCTGAGGAGTGACATCATATTAACTCAGCACCGTGCTGTTAATGATCTGAGGAGTGACATCATATTAACTCAGCACCGTGCTGTTAATGATCTGAGGAGTGACATCATATTAATGAACTCAGCACCGTGCTGTTAATGATCAACATATTAATTAACTCGGCACCGTGCTGCTAATGATCATCATATTAATGAACTCGGCACCGTGCTGTTAACGATCTGAGGAGTGACATCATATTAATGAACTCAGCACCGTGCTGTTAATGATCTGAGGAGTGACATCATATTAATTAACTCGGCACCGGGCTGTTAATGATCATCATATTAATTAACTCAGCACCGTGCTGCTAACGATCTGAGGAGTGACATCATATTAATTAACTCGGCACCGGGCTGTTAATGATCAACATATTAATTAACTCGGCACCGTGCTGTTAACGATCTGAGGAGTGACATCATATTAATTAACTCAGCACCGTGCTGTTAATGATCAACATATTAATTAACTCGGCACCGTGCTGTTAATGATCTGAGGAGTGACATCATATTAATTAACTCAGCACCGTGCTGTTAACGATCTGAGGAGTGACATCATATTAATTAACTCAGCACCGTGCTGTTAATGATCAACATATTAATTAACTCGGCACCGTGCTGTTAATGATCTGAGGAGTGACATCATATTAATTAACTCGGCACCGTGCTGTTAATGATCAACATATTAATTAACTCGGCACCGTGCTGTTAATGATCATCATATTAATGAACTCGGCACCGTGCTGTTAATGATCATCATATTAATGAACTCAGCACCGTGCTGTTAATGATCATCATATTAATTAACTCGGCACCGTGCTGTTAACGATCTGAGGAGTGACATCATATTAATTAACTCATCATATTAATTAACTCGGCACCGTGCTGTTAATGATCATCATATTAATGAACTCGGCACCGTGCTGTTAATGATCTGAGGAGTGACATCATATTAACTCAGCACCGTGCTGTTAACGATCTGAGGAGTGACATCATATTAATTAACTCAGCACCGTGCTGTTAACGATCTGAGGAGTGACATCCTATTAATTAACTCAGCACCGTGCTGTTAATGATCTGAGGAGTGACATCATATTAATTAACTCAGCACCGTGCTGCTAATGATCAACATATTAATGAACTCGGCACCGGGCTGTTAATGATCTGAGGAGTGACATCATATTAATTAACTCGGCACCGTGCTGTTAATGATCAACATATTAATTCTCGACACCGTGCTGTTAATGATCATCATATTAATTAACTCGGCACCGTGCTGTTAACGATCTGAGGAGTGACATCATATTAATTAACTCAGCACCGTGCTGTTAATGATCTGAGGAGTGACATCATATTAATTAACTCAGCACCGTGCTGTTAATGATCTGAGGAGTGATATCATATTAACTAACTCAGCACCGTGCTGCTAATGATCTGAGGAGTGACATCATATTAACTCAGCACCGTGCTGTTAATGATCTGAGGAGTGACATCATATTAACTCAGCACCGTGCTGTTAATGATCTGAGGAGTGACGTCATATTAATATTAATTAACTCAGCACCGTGCTGTTAACGATCTGAGGAGTGACATCATATTAATTAACTCAGCACCGTGCTGTTAATGATCTGAGGAGTGACATCATATTAATTAACTCGGCACCGTGCTGTTAATGATCAACATATTAATGAACTCGGCACCGTGCTGTTAATGATCAACATATTAATGAACTCGGCACCGTGCTGTTAATGATCTGAGGAGTGACATCATATTAATTAACTCGGCACCGTGCTGTTAATGATCAACATATTAATGAACTCGGCACCGTGCTGTTAATGATCAACATATTAATGAACTCGGCAAACATGTTGTCTATTTAACTGTTGTTCTCACCTTGATTTGATTGCTCTGAAAACTGAAAAATGATACGCACTTTTGACTTGATTGATTATCTCGACCCTGGATGTTTATTTTGAATTTAGTTTTTTTTCTTCTTCAGCGTGTAAATAATAGTTTCATATCCTGATATTTGTTTATTTTTCTCCCCCCCCCCCCCCCCCACCCCACCTCTAGCATTTACAGGTTAAAAACATGAAGGATGATATGGTAAGACCTATTTCAGTCTCCTGTTTGCCTCTCCCTCTTCCCCACTCTCTCTGTCACCTTGTCTGTTCTATTGTACATAACCCTCATTCGTTTCCTTCTTTTTCTTTACTAATGGCATGTTTGTTCAGTTTCCAGACGACAGTAGTGATGCTCCCATTACCAGACTAACATCGGAGGCTCACGAACCCACATTTCTCTCTCTCTCTCCGTTAACAACATGTGGTGTGTACGAACTAAGCAGTGTTTATACAGTGTGTCTCCGGTAACGAGCTGCTTCCTGACACTCTGCAGTGCATTCTTCCCCGCCTGCCTGCTTCTAGCCACGTCTCTCTCTCTCCCGCCCGCGTCTCTCTCTCCCGCCCGCCCGCGTCTCTCTCTCTCTCCCGCGTCTCTCTCTCCCGCCCGCATCTCTCTCTCTCCACAGTGGAGTGGTCTCTCTCCCGCCCGCATCTCTCTCTCTCCCGCCCGCGTCTCTCTCTCCCCCTGCCCGCGTCTCTCTCTCCCCCTGCCCGCGTCTCTCTCCCCCTGCCCGCGTCTCTCTCTCCCCCTGCCCTCGTCTCTCTCTCCCCCTGCCCACGTCTCTCTCTCCCCCTGCCCGCGTCTCTCTCTCCCCCTGCCCGCGTCTCTCTCTCCCCCTGCCCGCGTCTCTCTCTCCCCCTGCCCGCGTCTCTCTCTCCCCCTGCCCGCGTCTCTCTCTCCCCCTGCCCGCGTCTCTCTCTCCCCCTGCCCGCGTCTCTCTCTCCCCCTGCCCGCGTCTCTCTCTCCCCCTTCCCGCGTCTCTCTCTCCCCCTGCCCGCGTCTCTCTCTCCCCCACTGCCCGCGTCTCTCTCTCCCCCTGCCCGCGTCTCTCTCTCCCCCTGCCCGCGTCTCTCTCTCCCCCTTCCCGCGTCTCTCTCTCCCCCTGCCCGCGTCTCTCTCTCCCCCACTGCCCGCGTCTCTCTCTCCCCACTGCCCGCGTCTCTCTCTCCCCCCCTGCCCGCGTCTCTCTCTCCCCCCGCCCGCGTCTCTCTCTCTCTCCCCCCGCCCGCGTCTCTCTCTCTCTCCCCCCGCCCGCGTCTCTCTCTCTCTCCCCCCGCCCGCGTCTCTCTCTCTCTCCCCCCGCCCGCGTCTCTCTCTCCCCCCGCCCGCGTCTCTCTCTCCCCCCGCCCGCGTCTCTCTCTCCCCCCGCCCGCGTCTCTCTCTCCCCCTGCCCGCGTCTCTCTCTCCCCCCTGCCTGCGTGAACCCTGACTGCTATGTCATTTCCATTGACCAGTGTCTAACAGAGTGCATATGGTGTCAGTCAGGGTTTGGGAAATGCAGATCAGTTTGAGTGTGAAACCTGACAGTGGAGTGGACCCTTCCCATGTCCTGTCTTGTCCTGCTGGAGGTGAAGCCTGACAGTGGAGTGGACCCTTCCCATATCATGTCATGTCCTGCTGTAGGGGAAGCCTGACAGTGGAGTGGACCCTTCCCATATCATGTCATGTCCTGCTGGAGGTGAAGCCTGACAGTGGAGTGGACCCTTCCCATATCATGTCCTGTCCTGCTGGAGGTGAAGCCTGACAGTGGAGTGGACCCTTCCCATATCATGTCATGTCCTGCTGGAGGTGAAGCCTGACAGTGGAGTGGACCCTTCCCATATCATGTCATGTCCTGCTGGAGGTGAAGCCTGACAGTGGAGTGGACCCTTCCCATATCATGTCATGTCCTGCTGTAGGGGAAGCCTGACAGTGGAGTGGACCCTTCCCATATCATGTCCTGTCCTGCTGGAGGTGAAGCCTGACAGTGGAGTGGACCCTTCCCATATCATGTCCTGCTGGAGGTGAAGCCTGACAGTGGAGTGGACCCTCCCATATCATGTCCTGCTGGAGGTGAAGCCTGACAGTGGAGTGGACCCTTCCCATATCATGTCCTGCTGGAGGTGAAGCCTGACAGTGGAGTGGACCCTCCCATATCATGTCATGTCCTGCTGGAGGTGAAGCCTGACATAAAATTAGGTAGTCGGCGGTCACGGTGGTTCATGAGTTCAAATGGCACTCTATTCCCTATGTAGTGCCCTACTTTTGACCCTAGGCTCATAGTAAGGCTCTGGTCCAAAAGTCGTGCACTACAGTATTCAGGTAATAGGGTGTCGTTTGGGAAGCAACCGAGGAAAGCTAAATGATTGAACAGCTGTTCTTGACAGCGAAGACATTTTAAAACGATGAAGATGTCAACTCCCCGTGTAACCTAATACAATTTGTTGAGGACAGATTCAACAATTTGTCTGAATGTTCTGCTTCTAGCCTGGCTCTCTGTCAGACCCTGTCCCCTGTTAGGTCTGTACTGTTCCATGTGACTGCTATTTAATAACGGGAAGGGAGGGGGACCGTAGTAGATACAGGTATTGTTGATCCGTTGTACCCAACAACACAGCATCTCTATTGGCTGTACAATAGTACAGACGCTGAGCCAGCCCGATCCAATCCGCTGACGCTGAGCCAGCCCGATCCAATCCGCTGACGCTGAGCCAGCCCGATCCAATCCGCTGACGCTGAGCCAGCCCCATCCAATCCGCTGACGCTGAGCCAGCCCCATCCAATCCGCTGACGCTGAGCCAGCCCGATCCAATCCGCTGACAGTCCACTGGTTACGACTCCATCATCGCCGGCCTTCAAATGCTACTGGAATTACATCCCTCCCTCCCTCCCTCCCTCCCTCCCTCCCTCCCTCCCTCCCTCCCTCCCTCCCTCCCTCAATTTAGTTATATCCGTGTAATTTTCTATAATCTTCGCTATCCTTTTCATCTTTTATCCCATCTTGTAAATCGATTGGCTTTGACGACGATCTTTGTCTGCTTGTGCCGAGGGGAGTGGAAACAGAATTGTCTAATCAGACGCAGTGATCACGGCTCTGTTTCCTGCAGAGCGAACAACGCTGCTAAAACCCCCAGCTCAAACACTAGCGCTTGATTCCAAACAAACACAACACACAGTGACGATAAACAGGAGGATAAACAGAAAGAAAACACAGTTAATAATGGAGGCCTATTGTACAGCCAATAGAGATGCTTGACTCCAAACAAACACACACTGAGTATATGAACAGAAAGAGAACAGAGACAGTTAATAATGGAGGCCTATTATACAGCCAATAGAGATGCTTGACTCCAAACAAACACACACTGAGTATATGAACAGAAAGAAAACAGAGACAGTTAATACTGGAGGCCTATTGTACAGCCAATAGAGATGCTGACGATGTACAGAGCGAAGAGGGAAAAACACACTCTAAAGGGTTTCAATCCTTCCAGCCATCCAGTCTTACTACAGTGTTATGGTGAGGTATCATATTGTCAGGGTACTTATTGGGTCACTAAGTGTTATAGTGTAGTATTATGGGGTCACTAAGTGTTATAGTGTATTATGGGGGTCACTAAGTGTTATAGTGTATTATGGGGGTCACTAAGTGTTATAGTGTATTATGGGGGTCACTAAGTGTTATAGTGTAGTATTATGGGGTCACTAAGTGTTATAGTGTAGTATTATGGGGTCACTAAGTGTTATAGTGTAGTATTATGGGGTCACTAAGTGTTATAGTGTGGTATTATGTTGTCACTAAGTGTTATAGTGTAGTATCATGGGGTCACTAAGTGTTATAGTGTAGTATTATGGGGTCACTAAGTGTTATAGTGTAGTATTATGGGGTCACTAAGTGTTATAGTGTAGTATTATGGGGTCACTAAGTGTTATAGTGTATTATGGGGGTCACTAAGTGTTATAGTGTATTATTATGGGGTCACTAAGTGTTATAGTGTATTATGGGGGTCACTAAGTGTTATAGTGTATTATAGGGTCACTAAGTGTTATAGTGTATTATAGGGTCACTAAGTGTTATAGTGTATTATGGGGGTCACTAAGTGTTATAGTGTATTATGGGGGTCACTAAGTGTTATAGTGTATTATGGGGGTCACTAAGTGTTATAGTGTATTATAGGGTCACTAAGTGTTATAGTGTATTCTGGGGGTCACTAAGTGTTATAGTGTATTATGGGGTCACTAAGTGTTATAGTGTATTATGGGGGTCACTAAGTGTTATAGTGTATTATGGGGGTCACTAAGTGTTATAGTGTATTATGGGGGTCACTAAGTGTTATAGTGTATTATGGGGGTCACTAAGTGTTATAGTGTATTATGGGGTCACTAAGTGTTATAGTGTATTATGGGGGTCACTAAGTGTTATAGTGTATTATGGGGTCACTAAGTGTTATAGTGTATTATGGGGTCACTAAGTGTTATAGTGTATTATGGGGGTCACTAAGTGTTATAGTGTATTATGGGGGTCACTAAGTGTTATAATGTATTATTATAGGGTCACTAAGTGTTATAGTGTATTATGGGGGTCACTAAGTGTTATAGTGTAGTATTATAGTTTGGGGGTCATGGCTGCTGTCTCTGTCTTGTAATGTAGGGTATTTGAGTGTAACACACGCACACACACACACGCGCGGCACAGCGTTGAGTGCTCTCTAGTAGAGACAGATGGGGTGACTGATAGTGGTGGGCTTTAGGGTTGTTGTACTTAGTACGACTGATGTACATTAGCCAGACTTCAGAGGGAGTTGGATGAAGAGAGTCTGTCTGTCTGACGCTTAAATGGAACCAACAACCCCACGCCTGATGCATCTGGTCTGTTGTTGGTCAGCCAGCATCAGGCCCTGCGTGCTTCTTCTGCTCGGACAATAATGATACGACAAGACTGAAAACTAACTAAATGACAGCCTGAACAGCAGCCATTTCACCCTCATCTCCTTCTGCTAACATATCAGGGAAGGGAAATGAACAGCAGCCATTTTACCCTCATCTCCTTCTGCTGACATATCAGGGAAGGGAAATGAACAGCAGCCATTTTACCCTCATCTCCTTCTGCTAACATATCAGGGAAGGGAAATGAACAGCAGCCATTTTACCCTCATCTCCTTCTGCTAACATATCAGGGAAGGGAAAGGAACAGCAGCCATTTTACCCTCATCTCCTTCTGCTAACATATCAGGGAAGGGAAATGAACAGCAGCCATTTTACCCTCATCTCCTTCTGCTAACATATCAGGGAAGGGAAATGAACAGCAGCCATTTTACCCTCATCTCCTTCTGCTAACATATCAGGGAAGGGAAAGGAACAGCAGCCATTTTACCCTCATCTCCTTCTGCTAACATATCAGGGAAGGGAAATGAACAGCAGCCATTTTACCCTCATCTCCTTCTGCTAACATATCAGGGAAGGGAAATGAACAGCAGCCATTTTACCCTCATCTCCTTCTGCTAACATATCAGGGAAGGGAAAGGAACACCAGCCACCAGCCGAATGCTGGTCCAGTTTGTCATTGGCTGGTAGAATGTCTATATTCCTAGCAGACACGTTGACGAGTGGTCCCACAGGTCAAACCAAAGTCCCACAGGTCAAACCAAAGTCCCGCAGGTCAAACCAAAGTCCCGCAGGTCAAACCAAAGTCCCGCAGGTCAAACCAAAGTCCCGCAGGTCAAACCAAAGTCCCACAGGTCAAACCAAAGTCCCGCAGGTCAAACCAAAGTCCCGCAGGTCAAAAAAAACCAACTGTTTTAACATGACAAAACTTGTGCGTTTTCTGTGATTTGTCTATTTTAGAAATTGTGACTGGTAGAGAGGGGGGGGAGACCGGTAGAGGAGGGGGGTACCGGTAGAGGGGGGGGACCGGGTAGAGAGAGGGGGGGGAGACTGGGGGGAGGGGGGTCCGGGTAGAGAGGGGGGAGGGGACCGGGTAGAGAGGGGGGGGGACCAACAACAGCTTCACTAACACCCGTTGTTAACTATCAGGCCAGTGTTAACCTTCGACCTCGATGTGTCTTAACAACAGCTTAGTCTGTCAGTAGGTCTTTGTTAATGTGGTCCGTAACCTTGTTTTATGAGAACATTTTGGGTGTTTTTAATGACTGGCCTCTTGTCCCTGTCTGTGTGTTCCTCAGATGGACAGGTTCGCCAGTATCCGTATCCCAGGCAGTAAGAAAGAGCGTCCTCACCTCCCTCACGTCAAACACTCCTCCTCGTCTGAATGGTCTTCCTCCTCCGCTGAGTTTGAGGAACTGTCCTCCAAGATCACCTCAGAACAGGAGATACTGGGCCTCTTCGAGAAGATGATGGTAGGGGATGGATGAGGTGTCTGTGTGTGTGTGTCTCTCTCTCTCTGTCTCTGTCTCTCTCTCTCTCGGTCTCTGTCTCTCTCTCTCTCTCTCGGTCTCTGTCTCTCCCTGTCTCTCTCTCTGCATCTCTCTCTCTCTCTCTCTCTCTCTCTCTCTCTCTGTCTCTCTCTGTCTCTCTCTGTCTCTCTGTGTGTGTAGTTGAGAATATGATGATGGTACGTTATGTTATGTTGCTGCAGGGCATGTTCTCAGAGTCAGACATACTGACAGTTTCACATTCAAAATACATACCGGTACTTCCTGTCTTCTGACCGCCCTCAGGGAGGTGTGATAGGGGGAAATACAGACTAGAGTCAATAATGGAACACACACACACACACACACACACACACACACAGACACACACACACACACACACACACACAGACACACACACACAGAGTCAGTTGTTTTTAAGTGGGCTCCATTTCCTTCTCTTAGCTTGTAATTCCACAGATCCCAGTTGTCTCTACGGGATTCGAGGACATTCAGGACTGTGGTGTTTCAACACCCCCACTGATAGTAGGGTGTTCACATAGTGGGCATGAATGTCAGGAGTACCGGTAAATGCAGTTGTCTCTACGGGATTCGGGGACATTCAGGATTGTGGTATTTCAACACGGCATCACGTTTTTACATCAGCTTGGTATTAAACTGAGGTGAGGTGCATTGTGGGTTTTTTATACCTTGGTATTAAACGTTTGTACGCTTCACGACGTCTCTGACGCTTCCTGGTCCTGCAGACTGACACAGTTTCGTTTTTCCGTGTGAGGTGAGGTGCATGGTGGGTATTTTAACACCTTTCCTCTCTTCAAAAGAAGAGACCATTTCATTCAAAAGAACATCCAATTACAGTGACAACATCTCTTGGTCTCGTCCTCCATTTTTTTTTGTCCCTGTACTCCAATGAAAAAAAAAGTTTTTCCATAAAACCCCAAACTCGGTCTTAGGAAGCTTCCTGGTCATGCGGACAGTTACGTTTGTTAGTCAGGACGACGACAAAAGGTGTTCATTCCACAGACTCTCGGGTTACGGTGCCTTCGTAGACATTATTTTTTCATCTTTCACTTTTAAAAGTAGAGAATATCCCGTTCGTCAGACCATCCAATGGACAGAAAACCTCTTCAAGTCATTTTGTTGTCCTCAAAAGAACATCCAATTATAAAGTTTCATAAAAGATGTCTGTTGTTTTTTTTTTTTTTCTTTCTCTCTCTCTCTGACCTCTGACCTAGTGTTCCGGTGGGGGAGGATTTAAAAAGCTTGTCTCCCTCGGCAACGGAACTGTTGTGTCTGACGTTCCAAACGGAATCCTATTTCCTGTAAGGGTTTACTGTTCTATGGCCCATAGGGCTCTGGTTACAATTAGGGCACTATGTAGGGAATAGGGTGACGTTCGAGTCAAATCCTGAAAAAAAATGTCACCCGGGATTTACCTGGCTCTGTGTGGCTGGCTCTGTGTGGCGGCTCTGTGTGGCTGGCTCTGTGTGGCGGCTCTGTGTGGCTGGCTCTGTGTGGCTGGCTCTGTGTGGCGGCTCTGTGTGGCTGGCTCTGTGTGGCTGGCTCTGTGTGGCTGGCTCTGTGTGGCGGCTCTGTGTGGCTGGCTCTGTGTGGCTGGCTCTGTGTGGCTGGCTCTGTGTGTCTGGCTCTGTGTGGCTGGCTCTGTGTGGCTGGCTCTGTGTGGCTGGCTCTGTGTGGCTGCTCTGTGTGGCTGGCTCTGTGTGGCTGGCTCTGTGTGGCTGGCTCTGTGTGGCTGGCTCTGTGTGGCTGGCTCTGTGTGGCGGCTCTGTGTGGCTGGCTCTGTGTGGCGGCTCTGTGTGGCTGGCTCTGTGTGGCGGCTCTGTGGCTGGCTCTGTGTGGCGGCTCTGTGTGGCTGGCTCTGTGTGGCTGGCTCTGTGTGGCTGGCTCTGTGTGGCGGCTCTGTGTGCTGCTGCCTTAGAAGATTGACTTGCTGAAATGGGTTGATTCCTAAATGGCAACTTTAATATAGTGCACTACTTTAGACTTTTGAGAAGTAGTGTGCATGTAGGGAATAGGGTGCCATTTGGGAAGCGCCCTTGATGACATGGGGGACGCATTAAGCACCCTTGGTGATGCATTAAGCACCCTTGGTGATGCATTAAGCTCCCTTGGTGATGCATTAAGCTCCCTTGGTGATGCATTAAGCACCCTTGGTGATGCGTTAAGCACCCTTGGTGATGCGTTAAGCACCCTTGGTGATGCATTATGCACCCTTGGTGATGCATTATGCACCCTTGGTGATGCATTATGCACCCTTGGTGATGCATTATGCACCCTTGGTGATGCGTTAAGCACCCGTGGTGATGCGTTAAGCACCCTTGGTGACGCGTTATGCACCCTTGGTGACGCAGGTGACTCGACCGGAAACACAAGCTAACCAAGCCTCACTGCTTCTTGACACAATGCCCACTTAACCCGGAAGCCTCACCAATGGGCGCGGCCCGCCACAGGAGTCGCTAGAGCATGATGGGACAAGGACATCCCTGCCGTCCAACGCCGTGACTCACACAGCTCTGCCTCGGAGAGGTGACGGCGACAACACCGGTAATGACTCACACAGCTCTGCTACGGAGAGGTGACAGGGACAACACCGGTAATGACTCACACAGCCCTGCTACAGAGAGGTGACAGGGACAACACCGGTAATGACACACACAGCTCTGCCTCGGAGAGGTGACAGGGACACCGGTAATTGATGTCCTGGCCGTTCTTCTACGTGACTGGAATGAGGAAGAACAGAAAAGGGTACCATGACTGTGATCTGGTTTTAAAGGTTTCAGTGGAAGTAAAGAATTGAATCCCTCAGACGGTGTTGGCTAAATGAAGGCTGGATGCCGTCTTGCCAGTAAACAGATCGACCTATTGATTCCATAAGGAAAGTGTTTCAAGGCCAGCTACAGAGCGGGCCAGCTACAGAGTGGGCCAGCTACAGAGCGGGCCAGCTACAGAGCGGGCCAGCTACAGAGCGGGCCAGCTACAGAGCGGGCCAGCTACAGAGCGGGCCAGCTACAGAGCGGGCCAGCTACAGAGCGGGCCAGTTGGAGAGCGGGCCAGTTGGAGAGCGGGCCAGTTTCCATTGACTCGTCAGTTGCTTTCTCTAAAGAGGCCATGATAAGCTAACCCCACCTGATAGCGACACCGTCATGTAGGCTGACTTTCATCTTTACACAGACTCTCTCTCTCTCTCTCTCTGTCTCTGTCTGTCTGTCTCACACACACACACACACACACACACACACACACACACACACACACACACACACACACACACACACACACACACACATATCTATGTTTCATCTTCAGAGCTCCGTGTCCTCTAACCTCGCCATCTGACATGGATACAGTTTAATCCTTTGTCTCTTCCTCACCTCTACCTATGCTCCTCCTCCTCCTCTCTTCTTAATCGATCCAATCCCAGCCTAGTGCTTTCTACGAGGGAATGATTGGACCGTTGCCCGTGGAGACCAGACATTACACAGGAGGAAGCTCCATAACACTTCTGATGACACGCTGTTGAAAGAGCTGGACCGTGTGTGTGTGTCTGTGTGTGTGTGTCTGTGTGTGTGTGTCTGTGTGTGTGTGTCTGTGTGTGTGTGTCTGTGTCTGTGTGTGTGTGTGTGTGTGTGTGTCTGTGTCTGTGTCTTTGTGTGTGTGTGTGTGTCTGTGTGTGTGTGTGTGACTGTGTGTGTGTGTGTGTGTGTGTAACAAGGTTATTATAGATCAACCAAAACCCCCAAAATTATGAAAAAATAAAGATATAAATGAACAAACAAAACAACCGAAACCATCTTTGACTCCAAAACTAACTAAAATAATAACCGTCAGTTCCAGTTTAACGGGGTGTTGAGGCATTTTATTTGACTAATTAGGTTTAAGTTCCTGAATCTAACGGGTCACGTCGAGGTTGATTCGATCGTTTAGAGACTCGGCGAGGTTGATTCGATCGTTTAGAGACTCGGCGAGGTTGATTCGATCGGTTAGAGACTCGGCGAGGTTGATTCGATGGTTTAGAAGGGAGACTCGGCGAGGTTGATTCGATCGTTTAGAAGGGAGACTCGGCGAGGTTGATTCGATCGTTTAGAAGGGAGACTCGGCGAGGTTGATTCGATCGTTTAGAAGGGAGACTCGGCGAGGTTGATTCGATCGTTTAGAAGGGAGACTCGGCGAGGTTGTTTCGATCGTTTAGAGACTCGGCGAGGTTGATTCGATCGTTTAGAAGGGAGACTCGGCGAGGTTGATTCGATCGTTTAGAAGGGAGACTCGGCGAGGTTGATTCGATCAGTCAGAAGGGAGACTCGGCGAGGTTGCTTCGATCGTTTAGAAGGGAGACTCGTCGAGGTTGATTCGATCGGTTAGAGACTCGGCGAGGTTGATTCGATCGTTTAGAAGGGAGACTCGGCGAGGTTGATTCGATCGTTTAGAAGGGAGACTCGGCGAGGTTGATTCGATCGTTTAGAAGGGAGACTCGGCGAGGTTGATTCGATCGTTTAGAAGGGAGACTCGGCGAGGTTGATTCGATCGGTTTAGAGACTCGGAGGTTGATTCGATCGGTTAGAAGGGAGACTCGGCGAGGTTGATTCGATGGTTTAGAGACTCGGCGAGGTTGATTCGATCGTTTAGAAGGGAGACTCGGCGAGGTTGATTCGATCGTTTAGAAGGGAGACTCGGCGAGGTTGATTCGATCGTTTAGAAGGGAGACTCGGCGAGCAGCACTGCAGACATTGACTAGTAGGAGATAAAGCAATGGACTGTAGAGGAGTGGAGTCTAGGGGAGGTGAATCTGCCACGGTTTAAAATCGGACACCTGTTGAGGATTTCCAACGGATCAACGTGGCAGTGTTGTCGTAGTTCATCAAATATTTTCTTTATAATGTCGGAAATAAACATGTTTCCTAACCCCCTTTATATCACACACTCACATATTGACATCATAATGTATGTGTAAACGTTGTACAGTCGATTAGAGAGCCTGAAATAACACATTTCTACGTCTACTTAAATATCACATTTATACGTCTACTGTTCACCACAGCAGATTTGGTTCCTGTTTCAGTCGTGTCTTTGGTCACGTTCTCCTTGGTCAAACGAAAACAGCCTGATGATTGGTTGACAATAGAGCCTCAAACAAAAAACAGCCTAATGATTGGTGGACACAAGTTAATAGTTGATACAATGTTTCAAGGAGCTTCAGACCTGAAACAAGTTAATAGTTGATACAATGTTTCAAGGAGCTTCAGACCTGACACAAGTTAATAGTTGATATAATGTTTCAAGGAGCTTCAGACCTGACACAAGTTAATAGTTGATACAATGTTTCAAGGAGCTTCAGACCTGACATAAGTTAATAGTTGATACAATGTTTCAACAAGCTTCAGACCTGACACTAGTTGATACAATGTTTCAAGGAGCTTCAGGCCTGACACAAGTTAATAGTTGATACAATGTGTCAAGTTCCTTACAGACAGACAATGAGTGGCCATTGTGATACAATGTGTCAAGTTCCTTACAGACAGACAATGAGTGGCCATTGTGATACAATGTGTCAAGTTCCTTACAGACAGACAATGAGTGGCCATTGTGATACAATGTGTCAAGTTCCTTACAGACAGACAATGAGTGGCCATTGTGATACAATGTGTCAAGTTCCTTACAGACAGACAATGAGTGGCCATTGTGATACAATGTGTCAAGTTCCTTACAGACAGACAATGAGTGGCCATTGTGATACAATGTGTCAAGTTCCTTACAGACAGACAATGAGTGGCCATTGTGATACAATGTGTCAAGTTCCTTACAGACAGACAATGAGTGGCCATTGTGATACAATGTGTCAAGTTCCTTACAGACAGACAATGAGTGGCCATTGTGATACAATGTGTCAAGTTCCTTACAGACAGACAATGAGTGGCCATTGTGATACAATGTGTCAAGTTCCTTACAGACAGACAATGAGTGGCCATTGTGATACAATGTGTCAAGTTCCTTACAGACAGACAATGAGTGGCCATTGTGATACAATGTGTCAAGTTCCTTACAGACAGACAATGAGTGGCCATTGTGATACAATGTGTCAAGTTCCTTACAGACAGACAATGAGTGGCCATTGTGATACAATGTGTCAAGTTCCTTACAGACAGACAATGAGTGGCCATTGTGATGTTCATTTTTATCAGGTTATCTTCTACCTTCAGGCTGCAATGTTTTTATTTGTTGGCTTTATGTCGGCTATTTCTACGTTTTTGGGCAGTAGAAGTTTCTTCTAGATTTGTCATTTGGATATAATTTTGATCAACCACATGACATTGATTTTGAAATATGAAGGCGTTTTAATATATATATATATATATATTTAAAAAAAAGTTTTACATGAAAATATGCGTATTAAGATCATAACTGGCAGATCAGTAGAAACGGTCGGATAACTTGGCACTCCACATGGCAAAGGTTGCAGACCACTGGTCTAGCCTGTTACCGGCAACTTCAGGAGCCTAACGGCAGAATCTGTGAAGGCCAGCAGCAGGGCCAGGAACATGTTTTTCCTTCTGGTTCGACTATATTGATCTCCGGCTCCCTCTTGAGTCATTTGTGTCCAGTTTGTGTAAGTGCTTAAAGCATCAGACAAGCTCAGTAGCAACATACAGTTGACTTGATTAACACAGGGTACGTCTATACATGGAAAAATACACGTTTAAACATTTCAACCAATCGATTGGTCTAAAGACCTGATTTGGTTTGTTGCCCGTCTGTCTCTCTGAATCTTCTCTGGGCTGTTGCCTGTCTGTCTCTATGGTCCCTGGGCTGTTGCCCGTCTGTCTCTCTGTATCTTCTCTGGGCTGTTGCCTGTCTGTCTCTATGGTCTCTGGGCTGTTGCCTGTCTGTCTCTATGGTCTCTGGGATGTTGCCTGTCTGTCTCTATGGTCTCTGGGCTGTTGCCTGTCTGTCTCTATTGTCTCTGGGCTGTTGCCTGTCTGTCTCTATGGTCTCTGGGCTGTTGCCTGTCTGGCTCTATGGTCTCTGGGCTGTTGCCTGTCTGTCTCTATGGTCTCTGGGCTGTTGCCTGTCTGTCTCTATGGTCTCTGGGCTGTTGCCTGTCTGGCTCTATGGTCTCTGGGCTGTTGTCTGTGTATCTGTATCTTCTCTGGGCTGTTGCCTGTCTGTCTCTCTGTATCTTCTCTGGGCTGTTGCCTGTCTGTCTCTATTGTCTCTGGGCTGTTGCCTGTCTGTCTCTGTATCTTCTCTGGGCTGTTGCCTGTCTGTCTCTATTGTCTCTGGGCTGATGCCTGTCTGTCTCTGGGCTGTTGCCTGTCTGTCTCTCTCTGTCATTTCTGGGCTGTTGCCTGTATCTACCATTGTCAATGTCACCTTTCCAAGGCCCCAAGAGAACAGGCCATCACACAGTCAGGACGCTACACCACTGGGGTTCCATCCCAAATGGCACCCTGTTCCCTACATCGTGCACTACTTTAGACCAGAGCCCTATAGAACCCTATTCCCTATATAGTGCACTACTTTAGACCAGAGCCCTATAGAACCATATTCCCTACATCCTGCACTACTTTAGACCAGAGCCCTATAGAACCCTATTCCCTATATAGTGCCCTACTTTAGACCAGGACCCCATTTTTGGGATGCAGTATGGATCTCTCTTCTCTTTTCACGTTGGCTGTTTCTGTTTTAATACGGCATGACTTTGTTTTCACTTCCTGAAGGACAAAATGGATCTAAATTGTCAGTCAGTCACCCAACAGAGATCCTATTTAAACAATGATTTCCTATGGAATTCTACGGTTCTATCTCCGCGAAGCTTATTCTGAAAATACAAAAGCAATTAATGATATGGCCTTTTAAATACCTGCTTTTATATACGTGCTTTTATATACGTGCTTTTAAATACGTGCTTTTAAATACGTGCTTGCAGCTAGTTCATTAACTGCACAGGTGTTGTGTTTTAATCCAATATGCTTTTTAAAGTGGGAAGATGAATGAAATGTCAAGACATTTTGTTGAACCTTCTTTTTTCTTCAAAAGCGTGTGGATTTTCCAGTAATAACTGAGAGGTTTTTCTAGCTTCGAGATCAACGCGGAGATGTTCACACCAGATGTCCAGGATGGA